>NC_068374.1:5625894-5688394 GCF_023724105.1 Carassius gibelio | reverse complement strand
CCTGTGTCCCTGCTTTGTACTGATTATAAGTTACTATCCAAAGTTTTGGCAAATAGGCTTGTTAAAGTGATGGATCAAATTGTTTTGCCTGATCAGACCTATTGCGTTCCTGGCAGGTTGATTTCTGATAACATTGTTCTCATTCGAGACTTGTTAGAAATCTCTAAGCTTTTTGGTCTTAAAATGGGAATCATTTCAATCGATCAGGAAAAAGCTTTTGATCGTGTTGAACACATATATCTATGGCAAACAATGATCGCCTTTGGGTTTACTTCTGGTTTTATCAACAAGATCAAGACTTTGTACTGTGATGTTCAGAGTGTTTTAAAAGTCAATGGTGTTTTGAGCTCTCCTTTTCAGGTCCAGCGGGGAATTAGACAGGGTTGTGCCCTCTCTGGCATGTTATACTCTCTGGCTTTTGAACCGTTTTTACATAAGCTTAGATCTGTTTTACAAGGTGTGATTTTACCAGGGTGCAGTTTACCTTTAAAGTTATCTGCATATGCAGATGACTTAGTTGTCATGGTGGATAACCAACAAGATATTGATATGCTAACTAATGTTATAGATCAATATGGTGTCATCTCTTCAGCCAGAGTTAACTGGAGCAAAAGCGAAGCTCTCTGTATAGGAGTGATGGAAAACAATTTTCAGTTACCGGTGGGATTAAATTGGAAGACAGACGGGGGGTTAAAATATTTAGGTGTTTTTTTGGGCGATGAAACCTTTGTCCTTAAAAACTGGGATAATGTTCTTGAAAGGACTAAAGGTTGTTTTGCCAGATGGAAGTGGATTTTACCGAAAATGTCTTATAGAGGTAGAGTTCTTGTCATTAACAATCTGATTTCATCCACATTATGGCATCGTCTTTCATGTGTAGATCCTCCCCCATATTTGTTGTCAAAGATTCAGTCACTTCTTGTTGACTTCTTCTGGGATCGTCTGCATTGGACACCTCAAAGTGTGTTATTTTTGCCGAAGGATGAAGGAGGACAAGGTTTAATTCATCTGAACAGTAGAGGGGCAACTTTACGTTTTCAGTTCGTGCAGAGGTTTCTGTGTGGTCCCGTAGACCTAGTGTGGAGACCGTTGGCATGTACGATCTTGAACCAGTTAGGTGGACTTGGCCTAAACAAAACACTGTTTCTGATGGACTTAAAGCAGCTCAACACCAGTGGATTGCCAAGTTTCTACCGTGGGCTGTTCAGAGTCTGGAATCTGTTTAAAACGGAGAGGACAGAGCATCACACATCACTCTATTGGCTTCTTGAAGAGCCAGTGGTGTATGGGACGCGTTTGAGTGCGGCCTGTCCAATAGGTCCCAGTTTACTCAAACAGTTCTGTTTGTCCAATGTTGTGACTTTGGGGAATGTAATTCACTTTACAGGTGTAGACATGGACAATGCTCAACTCCTTGCTTCTCATTTAAAGGTGCATTCTGTTCGCATGATAGAATTGATGCTCAAAAAGTGGAAAGAGGCTTTAACAGATGCAGAGCGCACATTGCTGCATTTTTATGGTGGTGATTCTGTTCAACATAGTGTTGATGATTCTTTTCCCTTGATGAAGGTTCTCCCAGACTTTAAGGATTGTACAGGTTTTTTTTTAGGAATCAATAATCCCTGTCTGTCTATTCATGATGCCGATAAGAAATTGTTATACAGATTGATTTTAAAAATCTTGAACAAAGATAAGTTAAATGGTAAAACTGACACTCCATGGAGAGCTCGCTTAGGTCTGATAGACAGTGTTGGACCTGAATGGAGATCGCTGTACAAACCACCATTGCTGAAGAAGGTTGCAGACTTGCAGTGGAGAGTTTTACACACCGCTGTGGCTGTTAACTCTTTTATCTCTGTTTTAAACCCTGATGTTATTCATGATTGTCCTTTTTGCACTCTTCGTGAGACAGTTTTTCACTGTTTTATAGACTGTTGTCTTCTTGTGCCACTGTTCTCCATGCTGGAAGAGCTTTTTAAATTGTTTGGTGTAGTTTTTTCCAAACAGTTGTTTATCTTAGGGTACAGGTATTCCCAGTGTCAACTCTTTAATTTTATTTTGGGAAGAGCAAAGATGGCTGTGTATATGAGTAGACGAAATAAGGTTGAAGGATTTACAGATGATGATGCTGTTTTTGTATTTGTGAAAATGTTGAAATCACGTTTACGAATCGATTTTAATTACTACAGATTGATGAACGATTTGGGAAAGTTTTCCATTATTTGGTGTTACATGGATGTGCTTTGCTCTATTGTAGAGAATAATCTCATTTTCAAGAGTGTGTTGATTTAATGTGATTTTATTTGATTGAGTGTTGTTCTTACAACTGTTTTAATAAAGTAATTGTAAAAATCAAAATCTCTCACTCACACACACACACACACACACTCACACACACACTCTCTCTTTCTCTCTCTCACACACACTCTCTATCTCTCTCTCTCAACACACACACACACTCTCTCTCTCTCTCTCTCTCTCTCTCTCTCTCTCACACACACACACACACAGTTGTAGTGATTGTTGTTGTTATTAATGTCTCTGTTCTTGTGTTCAGGGGTCTGTTTTCTCACACTGGATCCAAACACAGCAAACACTCAACTCAGTCTGTCTGAGGAGAACAGAGAGGTGACATATGTGATGAAGAAACAGCCGTATCCTGATCATCCAGACAGATTTCATGTGCCTCAGGTGTTGTGCAGAGAGAGTGTGTGTGGACGCTGTTACTGGGAGATTGAGAGCAGTGGAGATGTAGATATATCAGTGTCATATAAGAGCATTAGCAGGAAGGGACGGAGTGGTGAGTGTTGGTTTGGATTTAACCATCAGTCCTGGAGTTTGATCTGCTCTCGCTCCAGTTACTCATTCAAACACAATAACATAAGGACTGTTCTCCCTGTGAAGCCCATCAGCAGGAGAACAGGAATGTATGATGATGATTATATCAGGAGAATAGGTGTGTATGTGGATCACGGTGCAGGAACTCTGTCCTTCTACAGCGTCTCTGAAAACACAATGAGTCTCATCCACACAGTCCAGACCACATTCACTCAGCCGCTCTATCCTGGGTTTACTGTTTATTATGGATCATCAGTGAAACTGTGTTGATGAATCAGAGACTGACGAGAGATTCTACCCATAATGCTTTGAGCTGCATGATGAATCAGTGACAGTGAGATGTTATAGTCTTCATGACATTAATACTGCAGCTGAACTTCTGTCACAGAAACAACAGTCAGAATAAATGTGTGTCAGAAAACATCATATAAACCATAAGATCAGTGTGTGTGTGTGAGAGAGAGAGAGAGAGAGAGAGTGTGTGTGTGTGTGTGTTTATCTACATTTGTGTTTTTATTGTAGTCAGAACAATCATTTCTATTATTTCTATTAAAATGTTCTTTCAACAGAAAAGTTCTTCGTGAATCATGTTTGTAAAAAGTACGTCATTAATATTTCTCTATTGTTTTTGTTCATAAATAATAAAACATGAGAAATGAACTTTTCTGATCAGATCTGAATTGATGTTTGTATCGTGAATATAATCGATTTCATCACAAGACTGACCTGAGCTTCAGGAGAGTTTCTGACATTATACAATAAAACATTCATCATAGCATTTCAGAAAATATATTCTAACTAAACTTTGTGATAAAACATGTATAATCTGTTTTTTGGCAATAAAGCTCTTTCTGATTCTGATTCTAATCTGCTGATTTGATAATAATAGCAACTTCAGTATGATTATTTGAATTATAACAAATCAAATAAATATTATTACAATAATACTATTGTACTCTTAAAGTGTTTATGCATGTCTTATTATTATTCATAAAAATTATAAATAAATATTAATGTATTTTTGTATATATACCAGTTTAAAAAAATGTATTGCAATAATTATATTGCGCTTAAAAATAAAAAGTCAGTATTTAATAATAAAATAAAATGATTATTTTGGTTATTACTATAATTGAAATATTACAAATATTATAAGAAATAAAGAAATGGTATGTTATACAATAATAATATTTGTCAATAATATATTATTAATATTACAATTAATCAAATAAATAAAAAATATTATCCCAATAATATTACTGCAATATTTATTAAATAAATATTATATTAATATTATAATATTTATTTTTATATTTATTTATTTAAAGTTTATTAATAAAAGTATTAAAGTACAAAATATGTTGTTGTTGTTATTATTATTAACTAAATATAATTTTTACATCATTTTAAATATACCATTAAACAAATCAATAAAAACTCTTGCAGTGATCATATCACACTGTAAAATTAAATGTCAGTATTTAATAATAATAATAATAATGTTATTGTTATATTATAACAACAGATATAATTGCCTATCATACTTTACAATAAAAAAATAAAATAAACAAAATATGAATTATATATTTGTATTATTTAATTATAACAATCATTGCTACAATAATCCTGTTCCACTGTAACATAAAAAGTGAGTGTTTTAATTCTGTTACTACTAATAATAATAATTGTTGAATTTGAGTTTAGATTTTAACAGTTATGTTATTATTTCCTTATAATAATAAAATACAATTCATATTTTTGTTAATATTATTAATAATTAATGACTTTTTATTGAATAAACAGTGCAATAATATTAATGCAACAGTTTTTAGTCGTAATTTAAATAATACAATTATAATTAACATATTTTCTTTAATTTCTTTAAGTGTTATAATACAAGTAAAAATCAATATTTTATTATTATATACTGACCTATTTACAGTAAATGTAATTAAGTTTAATTGATGTAATTAAAACTGTAAACTGAATATGTAGTTAATAATAACGCGTCTGGTTTGTTTTCAGCAGGTTTATAAACGCTTCTCAACACAAATGTGTGAAGATGGTTGAAGTGTGTTGAAAGTGAAAAAAGTGAAAGTGAAGTGACATTCAGTATAGTGACCCATACTCAGAATTTGTGCTCTGCATTTAACCCATCCGGAATGCACACACACAGAGCAGTGAACACACACACACACACACACACACACACAAACACACACACTGTGAGCACACACCCGGAGCAGTGTTCATCATTTATGCTGCGGCGCCCGGGGAGCAGTTGGGGGTTCGATGCCTTGCTCAAGGGCACCTAAGTCATGGTATTGAAGGTGGAGAGAGAGCTGTTCATGCACTCCCCCCACCCACAATTGTGTGTATGTTATGTGTGTTATAAGAGACTCAAACTCTGTTCAAGCATCAAATAAATCCATCTGAAATCTGTTTGAAAACGCTGCATGTTTTTAACAATAAACTGAAGGTGTTTTTGTGTAAATCAGCTGAGTGTCTGTGACGGTGAGATTTGTGTTTGTAGAGATAACAAGATTTAAATGATAATAAATACAAACATTTACAATGGCTGTAAAATAAAAAGTAAGTAGATTTATTCTATTACTATAACAGTTATGTTATTATCTTATTATAATAATAAAATAAAATAAATATTTTGGTTAATCTTAATAAATACTAACTTTTTATTGAATAAATATTGCAATAATAAAATTTCTGATGGATTTTTTAATTGTTGTCATTCAAATAATATTTAACAATTAAACAAATAATTTAAAAAATATTGCAATATGTATAATATTTTTAATAATTAAATTTATTATACAATTACTATTTAGGTTATTATTAATAAAGACCCCCTTTTTATTTTAAAGTACAATTGGATTATTGCAATCATAATATATTTATTTTATCATTTGTTATAATTAAGTATTAATAATAATTATAATTATAATAAAAAATATGACAATATAAAATATTTTGGTTAAGTGTTTAATAACAATACTATTATTAATATTATTATTAATAAATACTGACATTTTATTTTAGAGTGCAATATGAATACTGCAATAGCTTTAATTGATTTGTTTAATTGGTATATTTAACATAAAGTAAGCATAATATTTAGTAAATAATAATAAAAAATAAAAAATATTAAAAAATTGTAAATTGCTGTAAAATAAAAATATCTAATAATACTAATAATACATATTTTATTTTCTATTACAATAGTATAATTTTCAATTGTAACAGTTGTTGTCTTACAGTTATTGAAATAAAATTCATATTTTGGTTAATATTATTAAAAAATACTGACTTTGTATTGAATAAAAATTGCAATAATGTATTTAATGGATTTTTTTTTCTAATTTAAATAGTACAATTATAATTAATAAAATATATTTTTTGCACTCTTAAATAAAATATCAGTATTATACTACTAATAATAACCAAAATAATAACTTAATTGTACTATTTTATTATAACATTAAAGAAATGTTATAAATGCAGTAATCCTATCATATTGTAAAATAAAGTGAGAATTTAATATAAACCAAAAATATTAATTATGTATTTTTATTATTTAAATAAGTTACTACTAGAGTAATCCTATTCCATTGTAAAATAAGTAGTTAGTATTTATTATTATTATTATTATTATTATTATTACATACAGACTTAAATTTTCAATAGGATTATTGCAATAGTAAGATTTCTGTTTAATTGTTATAATTAACAGTAAAGTAAAATTTATATTTTGTTGTTGTTATTATTCTAACTATTATTTTACTTTATTTTAAATATATATTAATGAACAAATCAATCAGGAACCATACTGCACTGTAAAATAAAATGTCAGTATTTAATAATAGTGATAATTACTATCATTATTGTATTTTTATAACAAAAAATTAAATACAACAAAACATTTATTATTTAATGCTAACCAAAATATTAATTATATATTTTTTAAACTATAACTATATATAACTATATATATATATATATATATATATATATATATAATTATTAACAAAATATTATTTTTATTTTATTTTAAATATATTAATTAAACAGATAAATAAAAACTCTATCTATTGCAGTATATGAAAAACTAAACCTGCAAAAACAATAAATAAATACGCAAACAAATAAATAAATGTGTGTATAAATACATCCATTCTTGTTTCAATGCATATATAAATTATTGAATGTGTGATGAAAATAGCCAAATAAATAAAATAAATTGGTGAGTAAATGGGAAATGTTTAAGGAAATGTTAAACTCATCTCAACTCTTTTCTTTTAATCCCTCATTTATTACTCGGCCGCTCGTGTCATATCTGGGGGCGTGGCTTTACCTCTGACAGGAAATAAATGTAAATCTGTAGAGCTGCGTAAAGTCACTTTTGCTGAGATCAATCCACACAGATGAACTCGCAATGGCTTCAAGCCTCAACCACAAACTAACCAATTGAAAGCTGGTGGTCATACTTCAGAAAACAAAGCTATAGTCTACATTCATGATAATGTGGGGTTTTAATATTACTTTTCTTGCTGAATATTAGTTACCTGGTTTCTCAGACAAAACTTAAACCTAATCCTAGATTCAAATTCAACTTGTTCTGAAGTATCTTAAAATATCTCAGTGCTATTGTTTTGTCTCTACTTAAATGTCCTAATTAAACTAAGTCCTAATTCTGTCTTAATCAAAGCCCTGTCTGTAAACCAGGTCTGAATCTATGAAAGGGATGTTGATGTTGGTTTATTTACACAGGTCTCAGATCTGGATGGATCTTCTAAATGACTTGAAAGAGAGTCAACTCTTTAATGGCAGTCATGAGCAAATATGCTTGGTGTGGTTTGTGTTTCTAAGTGTTCTGCAGATGGACCTTGTCTCGCTGTCGTTCTGGTAAACCAGATGCAATGTACGCTCTTCCACACAGGTTGGTATATGACTATATTAAATATTAAACTTATTTGCATTTTATAATGGAAATGTTAAAATGATAGCTAACACAAAACTTCAAACTCTGTCATCATGTACTCACCCTAATGTTAGGCCATGAGTTTTACTTTCTTTCTTGGAGCACAAAATGGAAATATTATGCATGTATTATGTATATCACTCACCATTTACTTTCGTAAAATTAAAGAGAAAAGAGACTGAGGCTAACATTATATTCCACAGCAGAAGGTCATTTAACTTTGAAATAACATGAGGTTTAGTAGACTGTTCTTTTGAGTATTTTCAAATTATTTTGAATTCAATACAAATTAACCTTTATTGCTCTCAATACTGTGCCTTGAATGTTCACACCAAACAATATAATATAATACACATTTTCCTTTTTTACTCAAAGGTTTAATGGGAGAGAATGTGGATTTCGTGTCTCGTGTGCTGTTGATGGGAGATTCAGAAGTGCACTCAAAACTCAGTTGGGCCGAGGCAGAACTGTTGAAGGAGGCAGTGAATCCAGTCCTGTAGCAAACATCAGGATGCAGTCTCTCCAGTATCCCAGGATCATTGTTTCTTCTTGTCGTCTGGTGTTACCAACTTCACTTCACTGATTCTTGAAGACAGCCCCCAATGATTCAGCTTTAGTTTCTCAACACTGTAGCACATGTAGGGTCTGAATACACTTGGATGTTGTTCCAGGACATGGATGATATCCAAGGTGGAAAACCATCCCTAAATCTGGAAGCCAAACAAGATCACAAATAATGACAATGATCACAAATAACAATAATATGAAACAATTCATGTGTAAATTAGAAATCAACTTACCTTTGTACGGAGTACTTGTTATATACTCTGTATAATATGTAGCACTGTGTGAAATCCTTCAATCCTTCTACACTTTGTGGTTAATCAAAAAAAGGCTGGCACACTTCTCAATGAGCGTGTTTAATTCATCTAATGAAGCTGCGCTGGATATCTGGTGAATAGATTACATAAAAACATTCAAAGGGAACACATTTAATTCTAATAATCTAATAATCTTTTCAAAAAGCTAGTACAAAAAAGATTAAAAACTGTTAATCCTTGATCCATAATATTTACGGGGAAAAATTATTAAAATAAGCTAAAATGGTCCATTAGTTAGTGTTAATTAATTAATTTATTAACATGAACAAACAATGAATAATACAACTCCTATTGCTCCTCAACCACAAACTAACCAATTGAAAGCTGGTGGTCATACTTCAGAAAACAAAGGTATAGTCTACATTCATGATAATGTGCGGTTTTAATATTACTTTTCTTGATGAATTTTACAGTTATCTCAGTTTCTCAGACAAAGCTTAAACCTAATCCTAGATTCAAATTCAACTTGTTCTGAAGTATCTTAAAATATCTCAGTGCTATTGTTTTGTCTCTACTTAAATGTCCTTATTAAACTAAGTCCTAATTCTGGTTTAATCAAAGCCCTGTCTGTAAACCTGGGGCCCGTTCTTCGGAGCTGACGGACCTGTTGCTATGACAGCAGCTCCGGGATGAGCTTCAAAGAACCAAACGATCGAAGATCATTGTTTTCCCTGTTTGAAGAAAGGACATGATGAGCACAGGATGTCTGATAGTTTTTTGGAGACAATGATGATCAAGTAAAGTACTACACAGGGCTGCCAAACATGGGGACCTTTATGGCCTTGCTAAGTTTTTTGGTGCCTCTCATGTCAGACCAAAAAGAGGAAAGTTCTTAGTTCATTTCAAATGCTTCTCTTAAGCTTTATGCGCCTCAGACTGGATCTGCCTGCACAACATCTAGCCCATCTCTTTCGTGTTTCCCCAAAGACAGTATACAGAACATTTCAGGAAATTGTGTCATTTATGTATGCAAACCTGAGCCGTTCCATCATATGGCCAGATAGAGACACTTTACAAAAAATGATGCCTCACCAATTTGTGGAGTCCTTTGGACGCAGAGTAGCAGTGATCATTGACTGTTTTGAGATTTTCACAGAGAAACCATCAAATCTAAAAGCACGTGCTCAAATGTTTTCCAGCTACAAACACAACCACACTATGAAGTATTTGATAGGTATTACACCCAAGGGATCTATTTGTTTTATATCCAAAGGGTGGGGTGGCCGTACAAGTGACAAACACATTACAGAAAATAGTGGTTTTCTTGAAAAATTGTTGCCAGGGGACATTGTATTGGCTGATAGAGGTTTTGATGTAAAGTAAAGTGTTGGCATGTTGTGTGCAGCCTTTACAAAGGGTTACTGTCAGCTAGCTGCAAGAGATGTAGAGGAGACACGAAAAGTAGCTCACCTAAGAATCCATGTTGAAAGAGTGATTGGAAATATTTGTCAAGAATATAACATTTTAACAGGAACCATTCCCATCAACATGATCCTCCCATGTGAAGGTGAGGATATCACATTTTTAGATAAGATTGTCACTGTCTGTTGTGTGCGCTGACAAACCAATGTCCAACTGTAGTGTAGTACAGTGTTTTTCAACCCTTTTTGCAATCTATGTTAGTTGTCGGTAGACTACGGCTCTGTGTAGTAACTGCCGCTCCCCCTGAACCAGTGTTGCCAAGTCTGCGATTGTTTTTCATGTCCGCGGTTTGAAGCAACCCCAATATCAATAACGTGATATTTAGCCTCTAAAATGCTAATTTTACGAAGGCAACCCTGCCAAAAAACGTATATTTTAACCCCGGGAAGTGATTTTTATCGGGGAACCTCCTGGAAACGAGCTTGGGCTAGTTTTGGATTAGTTTTGAGAAGCAACTGGGCAGAATTTGTTGTGAAAACCTGGCAACCCTGATCTGAACGCACGTGCTGGAGATATACTTCTAATTACAGGAGCGTATTTACTGATGAGATGTGCATGAAAATCGCATTCGATTTTTTGCACAGCCCTATAATGTGCTGATGCTTGATCCTGCTTGACCAGCCTTGCATTAACAATAAAACATGTATGACAACATTTTTCATAAATTTGTTTTTATGTTATTCACTTTGACAGCTAAATGAAGTATGAAAACAATACTTGCATATTTTGACAATTACAAAATTGATAACTGCAAATCAGTGATGCACATGAACAGAATATTATATATTTATTATATAGTTTATATATTTGTGAATGCAAGTAATCATTAATGAATTAACATGAATTAACTTTTAAACTTTAAACATTAAAGTGCAGACACTCACTTTAGGTCATGCCTTTTTGTAGCATTTTATGTTCTACAACACACGTTTTTGATAACCTGTGTGTTTGTAAATGTGTTTTTGATCAAATGTGTTTGTAACCTGAACTGTGTCAACAAGAGAGGAACAGTTATTATTACTAGAAGTGTCTAGTAATACTTTGACAAAAATCTGAGTGTGTTTGCTTCCTGCCCTTCTTCTGTACTATTTTAGAGGTCTCGTGAGTTTTCTCCCCATCTGGAACAGGAATTTGTTTAAGTGGCATCTGAGTGAAGTAACAACTTACAAGTTCAGGGAGACACGCAAACTCAAAAAATAGCTGTGCCTTTTAAGAAAATTATTCCAGAGCTGTGGGTCAGGTGCAACACGCAACACAGTGCAGTGTTTTAGGCCCCGTCCACACGGAGACGGAGCTTACCCCAATCCGATCTTTTTTTTCCTCGTCTCAAGAAATATCCACGTCCACACGAAACTGCAAAATGATGTAGTATACATGCCAGACCAGTATGTGGCGCTGTAATTCTGCCACAGAGATACACTAAAAACAGAGAAGAAGACTTGGACTGTGCTCATAAACCTTGCGCGTGGTACACAAACGAACATGGAACAATACATTTATTAATCAGTGTTAATGTTAGTTAATAAAAAGACAATCGTTCAGTGTTTGTTCATGTTTTTGTTGCCGTTACGTGACGTAGAGGTGTCTGACTAGGGGGGAGACGTGGGCTGATGACGTCATCGTTTCAGAAAATATACGGATTAGCCGTCCAGACGAAAACGCAAAGACGGCGTTTTCAAATTTATCCACTTTGGGACCCGGTTTCAAAAAATAGCGGTTTCACCTTACGAAAACGCCGGATCCGTGTGGACGAAACGCCTATCCGATCAAAAATTTGTGCGTATTCACAGAAACGCGTCTCCGTGTGGACGGGGCCTTAAAATCCACAAAATAAAATCGCAGTACTCTGCATCAGCCACAAAAATTTGTGTCTGGACTTGCTTGTAGTATGGACTAGTGTGGAAGATTTTTAGTAGTAAGGTTTTAATTAATCAAGTATATAATCAATGAGAATCTAGCCATTTTTGTTTTAAGTTATTATTCTATTAAAAGCTAATAGAAATTTGCCTACGCCCTGGAATGTACCAAACTGATAAGAAACACAGGGTCAGATATACACTGCGAAGGGCCTGCGAAAATCAAGCAGAGGGCCTCTCCTCTAGGGATGTATGAAATGTGTAGACTAAAGATAAAGTTGTTGACTATGTGGAACCGCCCCATATAATGTATAAAAAGAAAAACCAAATAGCATATGGGAGATCTTCTTGCCAGGAGCTCTCGACTTTGTTTTGCGCAAAATAAAGTATTTTCTTCTGAGAGAAAAATCCCTGACTGAGTTCGATTCTTTGGAGAACCGGCAAAATACACCACATATTTGGCACCCCAGATGGGACTGGAAAGGAGCAGAGTGGACGACTGCTTTTGAGCTGACTGATGAGCAACACACACACACACAGTGGTGGCCACCATAGAATAAGGTAAGCATTTTTGCTTATATAATTAGTGTGTGTTGTTGACTGGTCAGTTCTGAGTGGTAAGGACACTTAAAATCTGCTCTTCCAAATTTAGAAAAATAATAGGATATCTAAATTGAAAAAGGGGTTTTACTCCAGAAGAAATAACTGCATGCACATATTTGTGTTATTAATAGGAAAGCCTTGGAAGGTAACCTTGATTTAAAACAAAAATGGTGTAGGCAGAAAGACATTGTATGCAATGGTCTGTGTTTATTGGATAGCTGTGACCTAGGAAAGGGCAGTGATAAACGGATAAGCAGATTAGTTAAGGAATCGCGAGGAAAAGTCCCACGGATACCACTTTGAGAAAGTATAAGTGAAATTCTCGAAGGACAGAAATAGGTGGGCCCTTAAGGACGCTCTAGGTGAGCTGTGTTTTGTTGTGTGGATGTATCGGTGTCCGGACGAATGAATGTGTGAATAAATAAATTCTGTGTTGGGTGGGTAAAAGTTGCGCACCATTCTTGGACCGTCACTTCAGGGTGGCTGGGTGGAGTTGGACGCAACGGGTATCCACTTGAGAGGGATTAATGTATGACAAGCCTTGATAATAAAAGGATAATTAATGACTGATTATCCCTTAGATCAAGGGGAAAAGTATGCGAGAATAAGCACTCTGGCTCAATAAAGAGTGCAGAAAGTGTGAATGAGTTGAGGAAAATAGTATCAATAAAGTTTGAACCAAAATCTATAATGGATTTTTGCATTTTGGATGTCTGTGTGAAAGGGGAGAAAATTTTCTGAGCCCAGTACAGTGGGAGTGAGAGCAAGGGAGGAAGTTTCCACATTAAAGTTTTAATACATGGGTGGACAAAAAAGGAAAGAGAAGTAAAAATAAAAATAAAGAATTATTGTTAGAAATAGTTATCTAAAAAGTGATAATAAAATAGAGTAAATAAAATAGACAGTTAAATAATAATAAAAATTAAAAAAGTGTAAACGCATGAGACAATAAAAAACTAAATTCAAAAAGGTATGACACATAATAAAGAATAAAAAGTAAGGGGAAATGGTTAAAAAATAGTTAAATTCAGTGAGAGGAAAAGAAGAGATTGTAACCAAGTTACTATATAAAACTAAAAAGTTGATTTTTGGTGGTAATAATATAAATAAAGATATGGCAGCCACACCAGTGGAAATCATTGGATTAAAAAATCCACTGTGTAAAGAGCAAATAAACAAAATCTCAAAAAAAAAAATGGCAGAAGAGAACAAAAAATATGACGACAAAATGGCCAAAGGAAGGGACATTTGATGTAGCATTGTGTTAGGAAATGGAAACTCTGATAAAAAACTATAAAATTAAAAGCATCAATATGAAAAAAGAAAAAAGAGAAACAAAAAGGGAAAAAGAGAAAGAAGTACTTGCGCTGTTTAAAAAAGAAGGTGAAGATATGTTGAAGAGTATAAAACAGGCTAGGAAAGTCCTGAAGGAGGCAGAGAAAGATAACATGAGAAAAGAAAAGATATATGCAGAGCCCCCTCCTTATCTGCCTTTAGCATGGAGGTAACAGGAGAACTAGAGTTCGAAGGGCAGTTAGACATGGATGAGGAAAATAAGCCAGCTGTAAAAACACAGAGGCAACCCAGAAAGGCTAAGTGCAGGAGCCCTAAAACAATAAAGTTAACTGTATGAAGGTTGTTTTAGAGAAAAATAAATACAAATGTTCCAAGAAATGGACTAATATAGAGATGGCAGATATGGTGGAATATAGAAATAATAATAAATTAATTAAAATAAGATATGCATTTATTATTTAATAACTTATATTAATAGATTAATTAATTTAAAAGATGCATGTGCTTAAAACTTTATATCTAATATGTGAAGACATCTAAAATTTATATCTTGTTATCCCTGGGACACAGTATGAAAGTTAATCCATTACAGAGTTTCAGAGATTGGGCTTGTGTAAATGTAAAAAATAAAATAAATAACTTGTGCAATGTGGAATGAGAGCAAGATTGGGTGACCAAGTTAATAGACATTTTGATACAAAAGCTATAGGCATTTTACAATAGGAAGGGAACTAGTTGCTTAAATAATTTAATTTAATTATTTTATTTACAATAATAGGAATTATTTTATGTTGGTTAGGAAACATTAATTCACCAATACCAGATTATTCTGAATCATGTATGCAAATATAGAAGAAAAATGATGATTGAAGTCTTTATTTTACCATACGCATGTCATGCTGATATAAAAGGAAGGTTTATTTTGTTTTATTGCAGTATACTTAGATAATAAAGGTAGCTGATTTCTGCATTTTGCAAAGAAGAAAAAATGCTTGCTATTTTCCTGCAATGAAGAACTTGCTTAACTAACAAAGAATAAGAGAACTGCTGTTTTCAACCAGATGATTTTGTTTTTATTAAGGGACCACTGAAAGGAGGATTAAAAGTATATAAAATTTGAAAAAGAGCTGACTGCTCAGAAACAATTTGGTCAGAAGTTACATAGGTACATTTGATGAATGCAGTCTCTGAGTGTTAAACTTTCAGATGATTTCTGGAACAGTGCCTTGACAAAGGAAAGCAATGAACTGGAGAAGTGGCAAAGCAGCAAACACAGCTGCAGAGAGAAGAAGAGGGAGGGACTGATGGATGCTATACCCTCCTGAAAGAGAAGAACACACTTCAGAAAGGAGAAAGACTGAATTTAAGCAGGAAAAGGTGAATCTTTCACTTGAGACTTTTCCTGAGGGTGAAAAGAACATTATGAAATGCCAAACTCTGACAGAAAGCAACCAGAAGCGAAGCAGAGGAACAACAGAGACCGTACGCCACAACATTAGGTCTTTGAGTGCCATCACAGACTGACAACCCAGTACAACAGCCCAGGCTGATGATGTCATCAGAAGGACTTCCATCCCTTAAGTGCACAGGTCCTGCATATTCAATGAACACTATAGAGACTGCTTCAAATGTTAATTATTTTATTTAATTATCTTATTTACTATGTTTCAATCTTGATTATTCACTGGTCTCACAGCATTTCTTTAAATTCTGTGTTTTAACTAACTCTCTCAATCTGCTTTTCAATAGGTTCCAGTCCAATCTTATATTTTAAAGAAAAAAAAATATATATATATTCTGACAGACAGAAGTGAGTACTTGACTCACCGATCAGATAAACATGGAGCTGGATTTGCATAGTAAGGCTGTTTCATTAAACAACTAGGGGAAAATGCATAACTGAATACTTGACAACAATGCTGAGTGCTTTGGGAAAAGAGAATAAATAAATAAATTTAAAAAAAAAGGGTATCTTGATGAACAATAGAAAAAATATATATGGTTGAAAAAATAGAAATATTGGTCACTCCATTTTGTTTAAAGGTAATTTTCTAAGGTAAAACTGAATAAAATAATATTGAATAAAAAATTATTCCAAAGATCCAAAATCATGAAATCAAATATGCTGTCATCACTGGGGATAACAAGATGGAAATGTTGATGACCATGGATCCAAGATTTACGGAGATCTCCAATCCTCTTCTCAGAGTCGCTCATGAGCAATAACAAAAAAGTATTTGACTAAACTTTAAATTAGACAAACACATGACATTTGAGAAATGATAATTGGCTCTCTCAAATGCCCAATGCCTAGGCCTAATATTCTAAACAAATTCATCTATGAGATTTAGAAAAAAGGAGAAGAAAATAAACGTTTTTGAAAAAAAAAAAAAAAAAAAAAAAAAAAAAGGGTGAGTGAAAGTGTGTGAAAAAGTATGAATGATGGTGTTGTATGGCATGAAAGAGAGTGTCTGACGAGACACTGAGGCAATTCAATCAATTTGCCCAAACAGCTGTATACAAATATGAATGTGGGCCCACAGGGCAAACTTATGCCCAGTAAAATAATGACCATGGATGAATTTGGTTAAGTTTCCTGGTCAGTACCTAGGTCTTTGTTGTGGCAGAAAGAAAAACAGTGCCACACATGCGCAGCGTATAACATGGGAAGGCAGAGCAGAGCAAAGCAAGCTTGCTCTGTATACCCAACATTTAACTTTCTTTTCAGCATATCATGATGGAGCTGATTGTGTCAAAAGGATGAAATATTGTCTTTCTGACTGTTAAAATAAATACAGTGGGTTGAGTGTTTTCCAGGTCAAAAGGCCTATGCTACTGAGCAACATAGGCTTGGATAAATTATCCATTAATCTAGTGGAACTCAGTTTACAAAACAAAGAGATAACTAAATAAGCAAATTGTTGAGAATAAAATTGAAATGAATTAAAAAATAGTAAAGACAGCACTGGAATTGTAAATTGAAATTGAAAACTCAAAAAGGGGCCAGGACAGCCCTCAACCCACATTACATTTCCACAGGTCACACCAAGAAGGACGACTAGCAAGATGAGCAAATTAGCATGCTTGATAACACTAACAAAAAACTCTTAAGTTTTCCATTTACAGATGACAGCAGTTCCAGTAAGGCCAAGGAATGCTTCGCCCCATCAAAGAGAACCAGTGGGGGTGCAGTTATGATCTCAAGAGAGCCTGGCATTAATCAGAAAAACGGTTACAGAGTGACACCTGAGTTCACATCTCTAACCTTAAAATACCCCAACCAGCTTCAACAACTCCACACAGCATGAAGTGAGGGATGAAGGGCGTGCTAGTAACGACCCACCCTTGCCAACGAGGGAAAGACCATTGCAACGACTCGCAAAGAGTCTCCCTGGTGAAGATGGAATGAGAGAATGATGGGACTGCTACTGAGATCAAAATACTTGGGAGCAGATATGAGCCAACAAATAGAGAAGAAAAAGTGGAAAGAGAATTTTAAGTAATGGTAGATGAAGAATTTGAAGGTTATGAGAAGGGAAATATGGATGTAGGAAGGATAGAAGGGAGAATAGAGCAATTGGATGCAACAAATAGAATGAAAGGAGCAAAATAGAAAAGCTCAAGATTTGTGAGTTGAAGAAGGAAAAGTATGTGTTATGTTTGGGGGACAATGCTGTATTTATATACCAAATAATACTGCTCAAGAAGGAGCATTTAATGAAGTACTGATCAAATTGAAAAGGCTAAGAAGGGTAGATAAAGAAACTGTTGGAAAAGATAATAAAATGTAAGACTGGTTTGATTTACAGTTAGGAGCATGTGGAGCATAGTTTATAATTAAATAGGGAAAGTTTTTAGGAATGGCATTAATGACAGGATATTTACTATTTTAATGTATACTTCCTATATTGAAGTCACAAGTCAAAGCCACAGTTAAGCAAATTAAATTCAAAGATGTCAAAATGATGGGAAATAGATTTTTGAAGGTAACCGAAAAGGCTCTCTAAGATACGTAAGGTATCCGAGCCGAAGATCAACTCTTATAATCTTGTGATATTCAATGTGTGACATGATGTATGTATGTTTATGTCTTTTATACATAACTGTGATAACCACCGGCAAGTGCTGAACTAATTGCACGCTCATGCTTATAACATTGTGTACTATTAAAGAAGGAATTAGGGAGACTGGATCTTTTACTCGCTCCTAGTCAAAGTAGGAGAGAGATGTTTGGTCCAGTAATCCCTCAGAGTGGAATTTCAAAATCTAGTCACTGGTGATAATACAATGTGACTTATTTAGTCACTAGGTAGTGTAAATAATATGACTGGATTATGGAGTAGCACTCTGGATAAGAATAATCAAATGTGAGACTTATTAAGTCTCAAAGGGGAGAATATGTGGAAGATTTTTAGTAGTAAGGTTTTAATTAATCAAGCATATAATCAATGAGAATCTAGCCATTTTTGTTTTAAGTTATTATTCTATTAAAAGCTAATAGAAATTTGCCTACGCCCTGGAATGTACCAAAC
Source organism: Carassius gibelio (assembly GCF_023724105.1). Classification (NCBI taxonomy): domain Eukaryota; kingdom Metazoa; phylum Chordata; class Actinopteri; order Cypriniformes; family Cyprinidae; genus Carassius; species Carassius gibelio. Next base: position 5,669,970 of record NC_068374.1, on the reverse strand, counting down.
TGATAAGAAACACAGGGTCAGATATACACTGCGAAGGGCCTGCGAAAATCAAGCAGAGGGCCTCTCCTCTAGGGATGTATGAAATGTGTAGACTAAAGATAAAGTTGTTGACTATGTGGAACCGCCCCATATAATGTATAAAAAGAAAAACCAAATAGCATATGGGAGATCTTCTTGCCAGGAGCTCTCGACTTTGTTTTGCGCAAAATAAAGTCTTTTCTTCTGAGAGAAAAATCCCTGACTGAGTTCGATTCTTTGGAGAACCGGCAAAATACACCACACTAGTTCACTGACATCCATTTTTTTATTGCGTAGCCTTCGCAGTGAATCTGGTGCTGAGAACGGCTGTACTGGGACTGTAAAAGCGTCACAATAAACAGGCAAAGTTGACAGAATTGCAGCTTTTGGAGATACTTTCTGCAGTTGTGCAAGAAATGATTCCCACTGCTCCTGTGTTGCAGTATTGAACCTACACATGTTCGATGAAGTCCTTAAAGCAGGTATACTTGCTACCTCACCATCCAGGAGATTATTAAGACACTTTCTTTGTGCTTTTGCAGAAGTAAAGTCTATTCTGTGCCCTACCTCCGCTCTCACTTTCGTAATGTTACTTGGTATCATCCAGTATGCAGGTTGGCCAGTAACTGTTGTTGTCTCTCTGCATCTGACCACTGCTTCCAACTTGAAGAGCAAAGCTGCAACATGTGTGCATGTTTCGGCTATTCCTGCCAAACATGTGCAGTGTCCAGAAGTTATGGCACCTGATAAGCTGATGATGACCCAGGGCTTGAGTGGTGAGTCATTCAGCAAGATCTGTTGATAACAACTTACTTTGGCTGCAGTTCAGCAATATATCAGACAATTTGTTTCATGATGTTTTATTGTGTTAGGTATTGGTTTGTGTAATTTATACAATAAAGAAAAAAATTAATGAAAGAGAGTACAGTATACACCCGAGCACCCGAGCGGTGTTCTGTTATTGGATTTCTGTGCTAACCACGGTTTGTCCATAACAAACACCATGTTCAAGCATAAGGGTGTCCATCAGTGCACGTGGCACCAGGACACCCTAGGCCGGAGGTCGATGATCGACTTTGTGGTCGTGTCATCAGACCTTCGGCCATATGTCTTGGACACTCGGGTGAAGAGAGGGGCGGAGCTGTCAACTGATCACCACCTGGTGGTGAGTTGGATCCGATGGCGGAGGAGGAAGCTGGACAGACTCGGCAGACCCAAACGTACTGTGAGGGTCTGTTGGGAACGTTTGGCCGAGCCCCCTGTCAGAGAGATCTTCAACTCCCACCTCCGGCAGAGCTTCGACCGGATCCCGAGGGAGTCTGGAGATATTGAGTCCGAGTGGACCATGTTCTCCACCTCCATTGTCGCTGCGGCTGCTCAAAGCTGTGGCCGTAAGGTCTCCGGTGCCTGTCGAGGCGGCAATCCCCGAACCCGGTGGTGGACACCGGAAGTAAGGGATGCTGTCAAGCTGAAGAAGGAGTCCTATCGGGCCTGGATGGCTTGTGGGACTCCGGAGGCAGCTGACAGGTACCGGCAGGCCAAGCGGACTGCAGCCCGGGTAGTCGTGGAGGCAAAAACTCGGGCCTGGGAGGAGTTCGGTGAGGCCATGGAGAAAGACTATCGGTTGGCCTCGAAGAGATTCTGGCAAACTGTTCGACGCCTCAGGAGGGGGAAGCAGTGCCCTACCAACACTGTTTACAGTAGAGATGGGCACCTGTTGACCTCAACTGGGGATATCGTCGGACGGTGGAAGGAATACTTCGAGGATCTCCTCAATCCCACCGACTTGTGTTCCGTTGAGGAAGCAGTGGCTGGGGACTCGGAGGAGCACTCGTCCATCACCCGGGCTGAAGTCATCGAGGTAGTTAAAAAGCTCCTCGGTGGCAAGGCACCGGGGGTGGATGAGATCCGCCCCGAGTACCTCAAGTCTCTGGATGTTGTGGGGCTGTCTTGGCTGACACGCCTCTGCAACATCGCATGGCGGTTGGGGACAGTACATCGGGACTGGCAGACCGGGGTGGTGGTCCCTCTTTTCAAGAAGGGGGACCGGAGAGTGTGTTCCAACTATAGGGGGATCACACTTCTCAGCCTCCCTGGGAAAGTCTATGCCAAGGTACTGGAGAGGAGAATTCGGCCGATAGTGGAACCTCGGATTCAGGAGGAACAGTGTGGTTTTCGTCCCGGTCGTGGAACACTGGACCAGCTCTATACCCTTTCCAGGGTGCTGGAGGGTTCATGGGAGTTTGCCCAACCAGTCCACATGTGTTTTGTGGACTTGGAGAAGGCATTCGACCGTGTTCCTCGCAGCATCCTGTGGAGGGTGCTCCGGGAGTATGGGGTCGGCGGCTCCCTACTTAGGGCTGTTCGGTCGCTGTACGACCGGAGCAAGAGCTTGGTTCGCATTGCCGGCAGTAAGTCAAACCTGTTCCCGGTGCATGTTGGACTCCGGCAGGGCTGCCCTTTGTCACCGGTTCTGTTCATAATTTTTATGGACAGAATTTCTAGGCGCAGCCAAGGGCCGGAGAGTGTCCGGTTTGGGGACCATATGATTTCGTCGCTGCTTTTTGCGGATGATGTTGTCGTGTTGGCCTCCTCAGACCAGGACCTTCAGCGTGCACTGGGACGGTTTGCAGCCGAGTGTGAATCGGCTGGGATGAGAATCAGCACCTCCAAGTCCGAGGCCATGGTTCTCAGTCGGAAAAGGGTGGATTGCCCACTTCAGGTTGGTGGAGAGTTCCTGCCTCAAGTGGAGGAGTTCAGGTATCTTGGGGTCTTGTTCACGAGTGAGGGAAGGATGGAACGTGAGATTGACAGACGGATCGGTGCAGCTTCTGCAGTAATGCGGTCGCTGTACCGGTCTGTCGTGGTGAAGAAGGAGCCGGTCAATCTACGTTCTTACTCTCACCTATGGTCATGAGCTGTGGGTCATGACCGAAAGGACAAGATCCCGGATACAGGCGGCCGAAATGAGCTTTCTCCGTAGGGTGGCTGGGCGCTCCCTTAGAGATAGGGTGAGAAGCTCGGTCACTCGGGAGGAGCTCAGAGTAGAGCCGTTGCTCCTCCACATCGAGAGGAGCCAGCTGAGGTGGCTCGGGCATCTATTTCGGATGCCTCCTGGACGCCTTCCCAGGGAGGTGTTCCAGGCACGTCTCACCGGGAGGAGGCCCCGGGGAAGACCTAGGACACGCTGGAGGGACTATGTCTCCCGGCTGGCCTGGGAACGTCTCGGGGTCCCCCCGGAAGAGCTGGAAGAAGTGGCTAGGGAGAGGGAAGTCTGGGCGTCTTTGCTTAGACTGTTGCCCCCGCGACCCGGCCCCGGATAAGCGGCAGATGATGGATGGATGGATGGAGAGTACAGTATAACAATTTATTTGTAACAATTTATTTGACACGTTCAAACTAAAACTAAACAAACCATCCTTAATCAGTCATAAACAGTTAACATGACATTATCATCATCATCATCATCATCATCATTACAGCAAACACACCTTTGCTGTTACTACTGTGTTGTCGCAGTCCTTCGGTCGGGATGTAAATAAATCCTGTACCCAGCCATCGGTGAAATGTCCGTGGGCTTCCAGAGGTTTATAGTTTTTAAATTGTTCACTGGTATATGCGCTTATACCATAAACAAGATAATTTACAATGTCTAAGTATGAGGATGAAGGTAGCAATGCGGGGTCAGCACTCCAACTTAATGCAGTCAGCTCATATGGATCTATGTTATGAATGGATGACAATTTCTCCAAATAACGGTCCCTAGCATCTTTATTGAGTATCTCGGTACGGCCTTTTCTCAATCTTCATCTGCTTCTCCAGGTTTGCGAGTTATATATCGAGATAGTTATCTAAGTAGTTATATTAGTTATTTATTATATTATTTAATTCTATTCTTGTAATCGTGGTTGTTTCAGTCAATAGCGATAACTCAAAAATGGCGCCGCGGTGGTCACACACAACAAAACCACGTGTCTGACAAAGAGTGATATAGATTATTAAAAAAGTGCTTATTTCATATTGCAGAGAAACTCAATGTGCAGAGTGAGAAAGAGGGGGATTGATGATAGAGACAGTGAATGCCTTGATACTTCTTGATACTTCATTTGATTATTTTACCCGTCCAGTCTAAGGATTTTGATTTATTTTTTTAAGTATAACCCAATTCAAAGAACTGAAAGAGCCAAAGAGTTTAGCAGTCCGGTGGACACATGAGTTGTGTGGTGTTGAATGCAGCATCAGAGGAGGCCTGGGGTGGAGACAGAATTGATGGTCTGGAACCTTTCTGCCTTATTTTTACTGAGGAGGAGGACATGGACTTGTTCCTTGAACATGTAGTTGATGTCATGAATCTGAAAGTATTTGATCAAACTGAAACTAAAGAAAAAACATAATGTGCTTCTTTTCAGAAACAAAAGAAAATGCCTAATGTGCCTCTTTGCATTCCTTCTGTTTTTATTTTATGGAAGTGTTCTAAAGTTTTATTCATTTTAATATTGCACTATTTTATAAAACTATTGTCAGTTTATCCAATAATAAAAATTGTACAGTAGTTGTAAATAGTTTGTCTTCTTGTGACAGGTTTAAAAAAAAAAAAATACAAAAATTGCTTCAACCTTATGTTTTTTTTTTTAATCCATAATTTTGTGTTACTATTTAAACCTTTTAGTTTTCTTTTCTTTGATAATGATTAGCTTTGCTGGTATAAATGTTAAAAAAGTTGCAGCCCACTTTAATGACAAAGTAACATTACAACATTATAATCATACAATAAACAAGCAGCAAAAAAATACTCCATATTCAGGGTTGGATAGTCACTCTCACGCATCTGGGGCCTGTTTCAGAAAGGAGGTTAAGTGAAAACGCTGAATATGTTAACCCTGAAATGAGGGAAACTCTAGGTTTTCTGTTTCAGAATGGGAGGTTTATCAAACCCCCCCCCCCCCCCCCCCCCCCAATTGTCTGTACTATGTACTATATAAAAGTATCCTACACTATAACAGTTTATCAGTTCACTATAGTCAACACTACAATACACAGTAGCATTTAGTTTTTTCAGTCTATGCCACAGGTATCAAACTTGGTTTGTGGAGGGCCACAGCCCTACAGAGTTTAGTTCCAACCCTGGTTTAAGACACACACACACACACACACACACACACACACACACACACCTGCAGTTTTCAAATAAGCCTAAAGTAGGGGTGGGCGGATCTATCTAAATATCGATAGTATCGATGCCAACACTGGTATTGGTATCAGATCGATACAATTGTAATTGAATCGATATTTAAATTTAAATATCTCTCATCTACATTCATTATACTTTGCTCGTGTCTTCTACCTCTACAATCCTGAGCAAACGCTGCTTACACATCCTGGCCCACTGTGCTACTTCTGCTGCTCTGCTGTGAGTCGTCGTTGTGTTGTCACATGACTCACTGACACAACGCGCCGAGGAACAGCGAACTGAGCGAAGCTGATAGCACATTGAAGTCCAGAAGGGGGGCTCAGGGAATGTAATTGCACAGGTATATTTGTTCTTTGTTTGTTCTTCAGTAATAATTGTGTGCACTTTATTCCTTTTGCTTTTAAAACCAGAAAAAAAGGGAAAGATTTGTTATTCTTTATTTTTAATTTTAAAAAAGGCTGTAAAGAATTAATTCTACAGTACCTAATAACTAATAATTTTGTGGACTTCAATACATTAATAAAAAATATTGCCTAAATAACTGATCATTCATTCACCTAAGAAATAATGACATAGACCTACTGCTCTCCCCTACACAATTTTATTTTATCGGTATCGGCAATACTTACCCTATATGTACTTGGTATCGGATCGATACCGATTTTTGCAGTATCGCCCACCACTAGCCTAAAGGACTTGATTAGCTGATCAGATGTTTAATTAGGGTTGAATCTAAAGTCTGTAGGGCTGTGGCCCTCCAGGATAACACACAAGAAAAAATAAATCTTATTTTATTACCACATGTTCCCAAGACATTCTAAAACAATCCATCAATTGAATACTTAAGGATTGTTTAGTTATTCAATTAAAATCAATCTAGGCTATATGCTGCTGCAGATGTGGATAAAGTACAGACCAAAAGTTTGGACAGACCTTCTCATTCAAAGAGTTTTCTTTATTCTCATGACTATGAAAACTGTAGAGTCACACTCAAGGCATCAAGGGCTATTTGACCAAGAAGGAGGGTGATGGGGTGTTGCGCCAGATGACCTGGCCTCCACAGTCACCGGACCTGAACCCAATCGAGATGGTTTAGGGGTGAGCTGGACCGCAGACAGAAGGCAAAAGGGCCAACAAGTGCTAAGCATCTCTCAGGGAACTCCTTCAAGACTGTTGGAAGACCATTTCAGGTGACTACCTCTTGAAGCTCATCAAGAGAATGCCAAGAGTGTGCAAAGCAGTAATCAAAGCAAAAGGTGGCTACTTTGAAGAACAGAGAATATGACATATTTTCAGTTGTTTCACACTTTTTTGTTATGTATATAATTCCACATGTGTTAATTCATAGTTTTGATGCCTTTAGTGTGAATCTACATTTTTCATAGTCATGAAAATAAAGAAAACTCTTTGAATGAGCTCCGTCACTATGTTCTTTTCATCGACTATTTTTAACTTAAAAATTAATTTTATACACCGTTTCAGTTTATATAACGTGTGAATATATCCTCTATTGTATTTATCAAGTTCTGTGTGTTGATGACTGACCACAGCTTTGCCCAAACTTGAAAACGGCTTTATCTCTGATGAACGGAAAGGACAACTCAACTCACTTTCTTTTCTTTTATTTTCTTAAAGATGGTTTGATAGATTGGGTCGGAACAGAATAGGTTGATAACCTTTAAGATACACAACCAAAACCATGAATTAATTACAGATAAATCACAAATAAATTTCAATACCACTTTCTCAAAGTAATAATAAATAGATGTTACTGAATCCTCAAACCAAACCAAACAAAGTAATTTAGATTAACCTAGGATCTCTAATAATTAATTATTAAATTATTAATTATTAATTATTAATTAATTATCATCCCCAATTGCCACATTCCTGTGAGCTGTGTGCCACTTAGTCCGGACAAACAGGTTTGGTCCGGCTAACTGGCTCCATTTCCTCCAGAACCGGTCAACTTCTGCTTGGATGGTTCTTAATCTCTTGTAAGAGTAGCCTTCAAAGTCAAAGATCCCTGGATCTCCTCTGGGTCCAGTTCTTCCAAGCAGAAGTGAATTTGGGCTAATGTATTCTACACAGTCCTCCCGGCTCTGAGTCCTTCACACCCGCTTCACAGTCCGGACAGCAGCTTCAGCAGCTCCGTTCCTGTGAGGTGAGTCTGCTGGATGGATCCTACAGTTCCATTCTGTGCCATGCTTGGAGACTTCATATTCAAGCTTTGATTTCTCCAGTCGGTCCAAAAACATGTAGAGCTCTTTGAGGGCAGGTCTGGCTCCGACAAAGTTCTTTCCAGGATCCGACCACAATTTCCTCGGATGTCCCCTCAGTGCCGTAAATCTTTGGTAGGCTAACAGGAAGCCTTCAGCTGACTGGTCACTGACAAGGTCTGTGTGCATAGCTCTGGACGCCATGCAACAGAAGACAATTCCCCACACTTTGAGTTTCACCTTCTTTCTCACCTCATCCTTCACTTCGTAAGGTCCAAATAAGTCCACTGTCGTGTACTCAAATGGATTGGCTGGTGTTATTCGCTCCGATGGAAGGTCACTCATAATCTGTTGGCACCTTCGGGCCCTAAGTCTCCTGCATGTCACACAATTATCAACGATCTTCTGAGCTAATTTCCGGCCTCTTACCACCCATGCTTTCCTTCTCATCCGGAGGAGTGTGCCTGCGATTTCTTCATGATTTGCCTTGTAGGCTTCTTGAGCTAGAAGAGTGGATACCCAGGATGTGCAGGGCAAGATTGGTACTGCAGTTTTTTCTTCATTAAAGATTTGGAATCTTCCTCCACAGAGCAAAAGTCCAGTGCTTTCCTCTTTGACCACAGCAAGCCTGCTGAGTGTGGTGTCTGGCAAGGTTACCTCCTTTTGAGCTGCAAGGAAGAGATCCCTGAGTGCATCTTCACACTCCATGATGGTAAGTGTAGCTTCCTTGACTCTGGACTTGATCTCAAGAGCTGAAGGAATCTCCTTCCTCTTTGACTTGCTTGTGGTTGAGGTCTTGGCCAGCATTTTTTTCCACTTTGTGGCAGCTCTCCACACCCAGGCAATGACTCTCATCAACCTGGTTAAACTGCTGAACTTACTGATGTTAAGGATTTTCCCCACTGAAGAACCAGAAGGTGGCCTCCGGACTTGGATTTGGTGCCCTTTTCTGCTAGGGCTGCTTTGCAGGTCCTTGTTTTCGTCAGAGGTTGGAGACATTTGCATTGCAGTGGTAGGTGGAGCATGTTGGTTTTTTTCAACCTGTGCTCGGGTCAGTGCTGCTGTAAAACATTTCCTTTGGAGCTTGTTTATACCTTCTTTGGCATCTGCAGCGACATCTTTGGCTGATTTTGTCGGCCAGTCCTCCACTTGTCGTTTCAGAAACTCTGGGCCATTTTGCCACACAGAGTTCTCTTTGAGGTCTTCTGGGGTTGCTCCTCTTGTTGTGAGGTCAGCAATGTTTTGTTCACCTGGAATCCATCTCCAGTCTTAAACTGATGTGGACTTCTGGATCTCTCCCACTCTGTTCGCAAAAAAGGTCTGGTACCCATAACTGTCCCTTTGGATTGCACCCAGCACAGTTTGACTGTCCAACAGATGGATCCAACGATCAACTTGCATCCGACTGTGCTTTTCAATGTATTTCCTGAGTCTTGCAGCGAACACAGCACCACAGACCTCAGCCTTCACTGGTTTTCACTTTTGGTCAAGTGGTGTGAGCTTGGCTTTGGAGTCAACAAGCCGGACCAGGATGCCTTGCTCGGTTTCCCACCTGAAGTATGCAACAGCTCCATAGCTCTGGTCGCTCCCATCTGAGAATGTTATTCCCCAGGGTTCTCCAATCCTTTTGACTGGTGTTAGGCTTCTATGGAAGGTAATTTGGTTGAGGCGTGTGTATTCCTCAAAAAGGTGGATGGCTTTGTGTCTCGTGTTAGAGTTTTGCCTCCAGCTTCTTGAAATGCCTTTCTGACTAGAATGTCTCCTTTCTGTTTGGCCGGTGTAGCAAGGCCTATTGGGTCATACAAACTAGCTACTTGGCTAAGCAATTATCTTCTAGTCAGTGGGTTTGGAGTTTTTCTTCTTACCTCTTCTCCGACGAGATTTTGGCTGATTCTCATCTTCTTTTTTCTCTTTGAGAAATTTATTGAGGTCATAAGATACAGTTTGTCTGGTTCAACCAGGTAACCAAGTCCAAGGGCTTTGTTGTCTCCTCCTCTCATTTGGATGGGGAGAATGAAGACTTCATCTGACGATGCTGGATGTTCTGATGTAGACGTCTGCCTCCCACTTTGGCCTGATCGGACCCAAGGCTTGAGGAAGAATCCGCCTGCCTTCAGAATTTCTTCGACTCCTTTGGTGGTTTCATCTAGCTTTTCCAGGTCATTATGAGATGTCAGTATATCATCTACATAGGAATCCTCTTCAAGGACTCTCCGTTCCTCCTTCAGATGAGTGAACATTGGCAGCTTTGCTTTCTCTCTCATGGCCAGTTGTGCGATGCACCCTGCTGGTCGATCGCCAATGTTGACCCTGGTGATGGCATATTCCTCAATTTCTTCATCTTCACTGTTTCTCCAGAGAAATCTATGGAGGTGCATCTCCAGGTCTTCAAGCCACACAGAATTGTACATCTTGATGTCGCCGAGGGCAGCATGGACTCCTCTCCTGAACCTTAGCAGCACTGCTCATAGACTTGAGTTGTGTATGCTGCACGCCACTCTGGTTCTTTCTTGAGCTGTTTCTCCATCCTCAGAAACGTGGCTCCCACTGCGCTTCTGTTGTTGGGGAGGGAACTTGGATCCTCAATCCAGGGGTATTTTGCATCCCAATGAGGCTCCTGACTATGCGCATCTGACTTCATATAACTGAGGCCTTGCCTGATCATCTCAAGCTCTCTTTCTTAACTCAGAGTCATGTATTTGCCTCCTGGTTGACCGTTACCACACCGGCATCCTCCACACATGGGTTCGCAGGCCGCACCAATGCTGTCCCACTTCCACCAGTCCAAGAACTCTCTGCCAATAACAGTGGTTTTGGTTTCAGCTCTAGATTCCTGCATCTCAGCAATTTCTTGATACTTCACTGCTGTGATTCTCATCGATCGTGCAAAGTGAGTCTCAGAATTGTGCAAGGCCATGTCCACTACTTCACAGAGGTCTGGATGTGCTCCGCCAACTGTCTTTCCTAAAGGGCTTTCCCACAGGACAAGATCTCCTACTACCTTTACTCTCTGTGGAGCAAGTCTTCCTTCACGGTGGCTTATGAGAAGCTCCACGTGTTCTGGTCTGTGAAGATCTTCCAGGTTGGAATCGGGGAAGAACCTCTTGAGTTGCTGCGCTTTGATTACTCTGTGAACTTTTGCAATCTCATCCAACCCATAACAGATCAGCTCATGAGCTTTCTCCGTGCCTCTAGGTGTCTTGACTCTTACCTTGAGTAAGTATCTGTTGGTCTTTACCTTCATGGCCATGCCTCCAACTCCATGGACGACAAGCGTGATCTTTTCGCTTTGAAGCTTCAGTCACCTGGCAACTATATGAGTGATGTAGTTGGTATCTGATGCGAAGTCAATGAGAGTTCCAATTTTCTGTCCTGCGTTGGTGGTTACTTCGAGAAGCATAAGAATAACTGGTAACTCACGTGTGCTTGAGTCCATCACTCCAGGAAGGCTTCTTCCAGTGCAGTGTGATTTTGCAGCCATATTGGTGAAGGCTCTCCTGAATTTTTCTGACATATCCGGGGCAAGCTTAGATATTAATTCCTCTTGCTCCTCTGTGAATGTTTGCCTCCTAGTGCTGGGTTTTCCCACTTTCACAGATTCTTTCCCCTTGAATCCTCCTTTCAGGCAGAGAAAGAAATGGTGATCTGAAGAGTTTCCTCTCCTGCAGTCTCTGTTCCTGCACAGGTACGTGTCCGTACATTCATCATCCTCTGCATGACATCTGAGGCATCTTCTGCATGCTCCCAGCCTTTCGACAGCATTCAGTTTCTCACCAGGCTTTAGTTCTTTGAACTGCTTACAAAAGAATATCTTCTCACGGTGCTTTTCATCTCCACAGACAACACATCCTCCTTTCCTCGTGGACTTTGTGGAGGCATACCTTTTCTCCAGGTACGTGGCTTTCTTTCCAGGTACATGGCTTTCTTTGAACTGCTTACAAAAGAATATCTTCTCACGATGCTTTTCATCTCCACAGACAACACATCCTCCTTTCCTCGTGGACTTTGTGGAGGCATACCTTTTCTCCAGGTACATGGCTTTCTTTTCAGGTTTTTCACCTACACCCAATTGGTCTAGTTTCTCTAGAATGTCTTCTTGTGTCTTTAAGAATGTTAGAAGGATGTCAAAGTGATTGTCAAGTGTGACTCCATTTCTTGGATTGACCATGAATGTCAGCCAGTCCCTCTTTATATTATCTGGCAGCTTGCTCTCTATGGATCGGATCACAAGGGGATTTTTTTATGGCTCCATTACTTTCGATTAAAATACAAATCCCATAATTAAACTTATATAATTTATACAATACACATGCTTAGAGTAACGTTACTTCTGCCAAGTTCTACATTCACATAATAAAGTCTTCGCTATTTAATTTAAATTGCACATTACAACCAAGCAAAAAATCATATAGCCTGAACTCAACACATTCAAACACAATCACATTCTGTCCTACCAGTTGCGTCTTTGGATGATCAAGAGCTGTGGTTAGGGTATCTTTTTCCAGGAACGGGTGAGAGGGCCAAATGAGCTCTTACCAAACATTTCAATGCCATGCACTCCTTGTGGGTGCGCCGGTAAATATAGTCCCAAGAGCACTTCCGAGAAATTGGTTCCACCTCCTGTCACTTTTTTTCTCACTGTTGTATGGTTGCCCCCTTCAGTTTGGGAGTGCTCTAAGTATCCTGGGTGAATCTAGGCTGGAGTGCTCAGTACAACTTGTAACCATGAATTGACACAACAGTATTCTACAACAAAAACAATCAGAGCGCCTCGCTATCACTAGTTTTATTTTGATCTCCCAGGTCCGCTATTAGCTTTTAGCCCGTTAGCATCAGCAAGCGTGGTTGCTGCTAACTGCGCTTATATTGCTAATTCTCTATTCACACACATTACCACTACTGTACTCACTGTTACTTGCTTTAATGGCGGATGAATGTCTCCACTCTGTGCAGCTCGAGCTCGAGGCCGTGGGGAAGCAGATTCGCGACCTGGAGGAGAGGCAGGCCCAGCTGAGAGAGCGGAGAGCTGCGCTGGAATCATCCCGGGCTGACGCTCACAAGTCCGGGGTAAGTATACAGCGTTCTGTTAACAGTCCAACCACGTCTACTCTGTGTGTTTCTCTGCACAGGCCTGGTTCACCCATCCACAGTGGAGGACGCGAGCCGGGCCCCGGGCGATGACTTCTCCCCCTCCTGCCTTCGAGATCTCCATCCGCAACCGCTTCGCTCCCCTCCGTGAGACAGGACGCGACGCTGTGATCATCGGAGACTCCATCGTCCGACACGTAAGTGCTACGTTAGCCGAAGGTAAAGTGCACACTCATTGTTTCCCTGGTGCTCGTGTTCTCGATGTTTCTGCGCAGATACCCGCGATCCTGAAGGCGGGAGAGCCCTAGAGCTCTAGGGAGAGCCCTAGAGCGGTCGTGCTTCACGCCGGGGGTTAACGACACCACGCTGCGGCAAACGGAGACGCTGAAGAGGGACTTCAGCAGCCTGATCGAGACGGTTCGCAGCACAACGCCCGCGGGGACGATCGTCGTGTCAGGACCACTGCCCACATATCGACGAGGACACGAAAGGTTCAGTAGACTTTTTGCTTTAAATGAATGGTAGTTGTCATGGTGTAAAGAACAGAAACTGCTATTTGTTAATAACTGGAATCTTTTCTGGGAGCGTCCTAGGCTGTTTCGCGCTGATGGATTACACCCCAGCAACATCTCCAGGACACTTTGCTCCATGTGACTAGTAATTCAATTCTCAAATAACCATTATGATGAGTTTTGTTCCACCCGCTTAAATGGTAAAAATACTTGCACTCCAAAAACTATTAAGACTGTGTCTGTTCCCCGAATAGTGAGGTCAAAATATAAATATAATGTAGGATCTAGAAAAAATCTTATTGCGATTAAACCAGAAAAATTTAAAGTAAATTAACAAAAACAATTTTTAAAGTTTGGGCTCATAAATATTAGATCACTCACACCCAAAGCAGTTATTGTAAATGAAATGATCACAGATAATAGTTTTGATTTACTCTGCTTGACTGAAACCTGGCTAAAACCAAATGATTATTTTGGTCTAAATGAGTCTACTCCGCCAAACTACTGTTATAAGCATGAGCCCCTTTCAGATTGGTCGTGGCGGAGGTGTTGCAACAATATATAGTGATATTCTCAATGTTACCCAGAAAACAGTATACAGGTTGAACTCTTTTGAAATACTTCTGCTAAATGTTAAACTGTCAGACATGCAAAAGAAATCTAATGTATCTCTTGCTCTGGCTACTGTGTATAGACCACCAGGGCCATATACAGAATTCCTAAAAGAATTTGCAAATTTCCTCTCAGACCTTCTAGTTACAGTTGATAAGGCGCTAATCATGGGAGACTTTAATATTCACGTTGATAATACAAATGATACATTGGGACTTGCGTTTACTGACCTAATAAACTCTTTTGGAGTCAAGCAAAATGTCACCGGGCCCACTCATCATTTTAATCATACACTAGATTTAATTATATCTCATGGAATCGATTCTACTGCTATAGATATTGATATATAGATATATCTCAAAGTGATGATATTACAGACCATTTCCTTGTATCGTGCATGCTGCATATCACTGATATTAACTATATGTCTCAGCGTTACCATCTGGGCAGAACTATTGTTCCAGCCACCAAAGAAAGATTCGCAAATAACCTGCCTGATCTATCTCAACTGCTATTTGTACCCAAAAATACACATGAATTAGATGAAATGACTGACAACATGGGCACTATTTTCTCTAATACATTAGAAACTGTTTCCCCCATCAAATTGAAAAAGGTTAGAGAAAAACGTACTGTGCCATGGTATAACACTAATACTCACTATCTCAAGAAAGAAACTTAGTCTTGAACGCAAATGGAGAAAAACTAACTTGGAAGTTTTTAGAATTGCATGGATAAACAGTATGTCCAGCTATAGACAGGCTCTAAAAACTGCTAGGGCAGAGCATATACACAAACTCATTGAAAATAACCAAAACAATCCAAGGTTTTTATTTAGCACAGTGGCTAAATTAACAAACTACCAGACGCCACCTGATTCAAATATTCCACCAACGTTAAATAGTAATGACTTTATGAATTTCTTCACTGATAAAATAGATAACATTAGAAATACAATAGCGAATGTAGATTCTACAGTGTCTAACACTTCAGTTTCATCCATCGCACCCAAAGATAAACTGCAGTGCTTTACAACCATAGGACATGAAGAGCTAAATAAACTTATCACTGTATCTAAACCAACAACATGTTTATTAGATCCTGTACCCACTAAATTACTGAAAGAGTTGTTACCTGTAGCAGAAGAACCGCTTCTCAATATCATTAACTCGTCGTTATCTTTAGGTCACGTCCCAAAACCATTCAATCTGGCGGTTATCAAGCCTCTTATTAAGAAACCAAAACTAGATCCTAGTGTACTGGCAAATTATAGGCCTAATTTCAAATCTTCCATTTATGTCAAAATTTTTTGAAAAAGTTGTGTCTGCTCAATTGAGCACCTTCCTGCATAAAAATGATCTGTATGAAGAATTTCAGTCAGGTTTCAGGCCACAGCATAGCACAGAAACTGCACTTGTTAAAATTACAAATGACCTGCTCCTTGTGTCAGATCAAGGCTGCATCTCATTTCTAGTCTTACTTGATCTTAGTGCTGCGTTCGACACCATAGATCATGACATACTCATAGATAGATTACAAAACTATACAGGTATTCAAGGGCAGGCTCTAAGATGGTTTAGATCCTACCTGTCCGATCGCTACCATTTTGTTTACTTAAATGGGGTGTCATCTCATTTATCATCAGTAAAATATAGAGTGCCACAAGGATCCGTCCTAGGTCCCCTTCTATTTTCAATATACATGTTGCCCCTTGGTAATATTCTTAGAAAATACGGAATTAGCTTCCACTGTTACGCTGATGATACTCAACTATATATCTCAACGAGACCAGATGAAACTTCTCAATTATTTAAGCTAACAGAGTGTGTTAAAAATTTAAAAGATTGGATGACAAATAATTTTCTCCAATTAAATTCAGATAAGACAGAGTTATTAATTATTGGACCAAAAAACACTACACAGAATCTTGTAGATTACAATTTGCAACTAGACGGATGTACTGTTACTTCCTCTACAGTCAGAAATCTGGGTGTTATATTAGACAGCAATTTGTCTTTTGAAAATAATATTTCCAATGTTACAAAAACTGCATTCTTCCATCTTAGAAACATTGCCAAGCTACGAAACATGTTTCTGTAAAGTTGCTTTGTAACAATTCGTATTGTAAAAAGCGCTATACAAATAAACTTGAATTGAATTGAATTGCAGCTGTCGATTTGGAGTGATGTCACTTGATGAAGCAGGACACATGTATATGCAGCAAGATGTCCTCGACACAAAACAGTAAGACCCATTCAGAAAAATATAATAACCTCCACAATGTTTTCCTTGGTTGATAAAACAAATAAAATAAGTTGAACGGATAATGTTAAAAAACAATGTAGGCTGTAGGCCTAAAACCCTATTCTAGCCTACTGTAGCCATGTGGCCAACCTTGATATCTTTTGTAGAAAAAAAGAAAAATGTTTATTGTAGCCTACATTTACCAAGTTTATTTTTATTCATATTTTCAATTAAGGCTAGGCTACTTTAATTGCTCAGCAATACTTTAGGTAAACTTTATATACATTTAAAATAGGCTAATAATTTAAATAGTTTGGATAAAACCACTGCTTTTTAATTGACTTTAAATTTGCTAGCTATTAAGTTACCACAAAAGTTTAAGTATCAAATCTAACTGCGAAATTAAACTGAAAGGCTAGCCTGCTACAGAATAATAATAGAAAAACAATTAATTACACAGAAAGTCATTTATTAACAAAACCAAACAACTAATTTGGAATAATAATAATAATAAATAAAAAAAATAGGCCTAGGTTACTAATGACAAAGTGAATCACAATCACTCACCTTCTTTTATATTTTAGAACCACAGTAAAATACAGGGACAAACCATAGAACAACAAAAAAAAAGAACACAGAACAATCAAGTGCAGTGAACATAGACTACATGCACTAGGGTGAGTAGCAATATAAAAAATACAATCACTATAACAATATAATTTTACTATAAATGTGCATTTTAACTAGCCGCTTTTTTTAACATTAGCTACTCGACTCAATTAGCTTGAGTCCTGAACACGCAATGCTACCTTCAGCACCGCCACCAGCGACCTCACCAGCCACGCCACCTTCAGCACCACCACGAGCGATTCATTCTGCTGAGCTGTGGTCGGGTGGATTATGCAAGTCACCAGGGAGACATCGTTGATGGTCATTTCGAAATCAGAACGATTAAAGAAATGTTCCTCGATAGACTCCAGATAGTTGGGTGAATGCTTTATGCCGTATTTGTCAAAGCAGTTAGGCATAAATCTGACAGAGTCTGTGAGTTATCTCCCTGATCTGTCGTAAGAACAAGAACTCCGCCATAGGTTGACTTGTAGAAAGATGACCTTTGCATTAGTTTGCAAGCTTCACATCTCTGTGTAATGAATTTTGGAATAAAATTATTCTGCAGGCTGTGGCACTTCGGACAGGATCGTCGTCTCGATCAGGTACGTCCAGTGGTGGGATTTCTTTAATTTTGCTGGATGTCGTTAAACGAATTTCTCCACTTTGCTCTCGTGTAGACAAATTCGAAAATGAATATGATTTCGATGTTTGAATTTCAGAAATAAGGCTGTCCCAGAGCGTGAGCTTCATTTCTCCGGTCCCGTCGCCGACCCATATCTCCTTCAGTTCACACTCTTCTTTCTTGACCAGCACAATTTTGCTAACCGCTGCACAGGACATAACTTTTGCTTCAAGCTCGCCTACCTGCAAGTATATAAAAACAAATAGTTTTATAACATAGGTCTTTTTGTCAACAGCCTATATTAATTTAAAACAAGATATAGTATAGGCTACATACATTTTGTCTGGGCCCTAGAGCTTTAACATCGGCTACACTCAGCCTTGTACTGCTTGGAGGTGCGCTGCTGGAGAAAGGAACACTCACAACATCAAGACATGTGGCTCTATTACAGATCACATCGAATCCATTAGTATCGGAGTAGCCTGCAGAAATACAATAAAAGACGGAGATAGTTTTTCCATCGAGAAGCTCACAACTCACAACCTTCCGCTCTGAATTACAGCGGTAAAATTCTTCTTTTTTTAGTTTTCGAAAGAGAAACGTGTAGATACCCTTCTACGTCCCAATCCTTCTCTCTACATGTCGCAGGGCTGGCCATAGTTATCTCAGGTAGCTATTGCCTACTCTCTCCAGCGTTCGATCGACAATGGTGCAGATACTCAGCCAGCAAAGTATAATATGACCTGATGTTATTGGTTAGTTACTTTGAACCTACATGATATCAAAGCAATGTTTTATTTGACCTTAACATGAAAGGCCTGCACAAGTTCCAAACACACTCACTTAGGCCTACCTATAACATCTGTGAATGTTGAAAAAAAGTCATTGAATTTAAGGCGGGCATACACAAATTCGGATTGTCGGAAGATCGTATGTCCACGCACACGGCACGAATGAGTTTATCTGAAAATCATACGGACGAGATGATATACGACACGATTTTACAACCCGCGAATTCCAGAAGCAATCGCACAAAGTTGATAGACGCGTTCGACTTGAAGCAGCGATGCACAGAATGATCACTTAATGACATTAAAGCACACATATCCAATGCATTCGAATTGCTCTCGCGGTACTTTGATGTCATACAGGTGATCATTCTGTGCATCGCTGCTTCAAGTCGAACGCGCCTAATATAACTGCTCTCCCTCTCTCATAAATGCATATCAAATATTGATACGAGCCGTGACTGTTTCCTACACGTTCAGGTTATTTTTCAGCAATAGGAAACTGGGACGTTTGGTCACCCTCTGTGTGTGTGTGTTGGTTTATTAAATTAAATTAAATTAATGCATTTAGCAGACGCTTTTATCCAAAGCGACTTACAGTGCATTCAGGCTATCAATTTTTACCTATCATGTGTTCCCATGTGTTTCATGTGTTTATAAATACAGTTGCTCCTTTACGCTTAAGGAAGGTTAAGGAAAACAGTTTGAAACCATGGTATAATGAGCATACTTGCACCCTAAAGAGAGCAGCCCGAAAAATGGAGCGCAGCTGGAGGAAAACAAAACTAGAGGTATTTTGTATTGCTTGGCGGGAAAGTAGCATATCCTATAGAAAAGCATTAAAAACTGCTAGATCTGATTACTTTTCTTCTCTTTTAGAAGAAAACAAACATAACCCCAGGTATTTATTCAATACAGTGGCTAAATTAACAAAAAATAAAGCCTCAACAAGTGTTGACATTTCCCAACACCACAACAGTAATGACTTTATGAACTACTTTACTTCTAAAATCGATACTATTAGAGATACAATTGCAACCATTCAGCCGTCAGCTACAGTATCACATCAGACAGTGCACTATAGACCCCCTGAGGAACAGTTCCACTCATTCTCTACTATAGGAGAGGAAGAATTGTATAAACTTGTTAAATCATCTAAACCAACAACATGTATGTTAGACCCTATACCATCTAAGCTCCTAAAATAGGTGCTTCCAGAAGTCATAGGTCCTCTTCTGACTATTATTAATTCCTCATTGTCATTAGGATATGTCCCCAAAACCTTCAAACTGGCTGTTATTAAGCCTCTCATAAAAAAAAACACAACTTGACCCCAGAGAACTTGTTAATTATAGACCAATCTCGAATCTCCCTTTTCTGTCCAAGATACTAGAAAAGGTGGTATCCTCACAATTATATTCCTTCTTAGAGAAAAATGGTATATGTGAGGATTTCCAATCAGGATTTAGACCGTATCATAGTACTGAGACTGCTCTCCTTAGAGTTACAAATGATCTGCTCTTATCATCTGATCGTGGGTGTATCTCTCTATTAGTTTTATTGGATCTTAGTGCTGCGTTTGACACAATTGACCACAACATTCTTTTGCATAGACTTGAACACTTTGTTGGCATCAGTGGAAGTGCATTAGCATGGTTTAAATCGTACTTATATGACCGCCATCAGTTCGTAGCAGTGAATGAAGATGTATCATATCGATCACAAGTGCAGTATGGAGTACCTCAAGGCTCAGTACTAGGGCCGCTACTCTTCACGCTTTATATGTTACCCTTGGGAGATATCATCAGGAAACATGGTGTTAGCTTTCACTGTTATGCTGATGATACTCAGCTCTATATTTCCTCGCATCCCGGTGAAACACACCAATTTGAAAAACTAATGGAATGCATAGTCGATATAAAAAATTGGATGACGAGTAATTTCTTACTGCTAAATTCAGAAAAAACAGAGGTGTTAATCATAGGGCCTAAAAACTCTGCTTGTAATAACCTAGAACACTGTCTAAGACTTGATGGTTGCTCTGTCAATTCTTCGTCATCAGTTAGGAACCTAGGTGTGCTAATTGATCGCAATCTTTCCTTAGAAAGCCACGTTTCTAGCATTTGTAAAACTGCATTTTTCCATCTCAAAAATATATCTAAATTACGGCCTATGCTCTCAATGTCAAATGCAGAAATGTTAATCCATGCATTTATGACTTCAAGGTTAGACTATTGTAATGCGTTATTGGGTGGTTGTTCTGCACGCTTGGTAAACAAACTACAGCTAGTCCAAAATGCAGCAGCAAGAGTTCTTACTAGAACCAGGAAGTATGACCATATTAGCCCGGTCCTGTCCACACTGCACTGGCTCCCTATCAAACATCGTATAGATTTTAAAATATTGCTTATTACTTATAAAGCCCTGAATGGTTTAGCACCTCAGTATTTGAATGAGCTCCTTTTACATTATACTCCTCTACTTCCGCTACGTTCTCAAAATTCAGGCAATTTGATAATACCTAGAATATCAAAATCAACTGCGGGCGGCAGATCCTTTTCCTATTTGGCGCCTAAACTCTGGAATAACCTACCTAACATTGTTCGGGAGGCAGACACACTCTTGCAGTTTAAATCTAGATTAAAGACCCATCTCTATAACATACTAATATGCTTTTAATATCCAAATCCGTTAAAGGATTTTTAGGCTGCATTAATTAGGTAAACCGGAACCGGAAACACTTCACATAACACCTGATGTACTTGCTACATCATTAGAAGAATGGCATCTACGCTAATATTTGTCTGTTTCTCTCTTGTTCCGAGGTCACCGTGGCCACCAGATCCAGTCTGTATCCAGACCAGAGGGTCACTGCAGTCACCCGGATCCAGTACGTATCCAGACCAGATGGTGGATCAGCACCTAGAAAGGACCTCTACTGCCCTGAAAGACAGCGGAGACCAGGACAACTAGAGCCCCAGATACAGATCCCCTGTAAAGACCTTGTCTCAGAGGACCACCAGGACAAGACCACAGGAAACAGATGATTCTTCAGCACAATCTGACTTTGCTGCAGCCTGGAATTGAACTACTGGTTTCGTCTGGTCAGAGGAGAACTGGCCCCCCAACTGAGCCTGGTTTCTCCCAAGGTTTTTTTCTCCATTCTGTCACCGATGGAGTTTCGGTTCCTTGCCGCTGTCGCCTCTGGCTTGCTTAGTTGGGGTCACTTCATCTACAGCGATATCATTGACTTGATTGCAAATAAATGCACAGACACTATTTAAACTGAACAGAGATGACATAACTGAATTCAATGATGAACTGCCTTTAACTATCATTTTGCATTATTGAGACACTGTTTTACAAATGAATGTTGTTCAGTGCTTTGACACAATGTATTTTGTTTAAAGCACTATATAAATAAAGGTGATTGATTGATTGATTATAAATATCTGAAATAGGTATTACAATGTAAACATGGTTTGTGAGGGCAATTCCTGTGCCCTCGTAAACCAAATGGCTTTAAAAAATACTATACAGTATTTAATAGAAATTTTAAAAATGCATTTTCCATGAGGGATAGAGGTAGTGTATGGGGATATACAGTATAGAATACCGTTACGTCTATGGAGAGTCCCCGTAAACTACATATGCGTGTGTGTGAGAGAGAGAGCGAGAGAGAGAGAACTAAAAAGCATGGTACACGTTGCTAGAAACATCATACAGCGCTCGCTGTTCTTGTCAGAGTTCAGCGAGTTTATCCTCCTGGTCAATAGTCCACATTTGCCGTGGCGCTGCCGTCTTCGTCTTTCTTCTTCTGTGGTTTTCCTAGTTCGTGATTGGTCAACTTCAGATAAATCAACAAATCGGCTCATTCAACCGCACACATGTCACGAATTCAAACCAATAGCTCACAAACTTTTTAGACATGTTTAAAAATGATCAGGAGGTCGGGAAGTGCTCGTAAGCCACTCTGCTCGGCTCATAATTCATCGCAAATGATACGAGCCGTGACCATACGAGCATACACGATTTCCACACGATTGAAAAAAAAAAAAATCGCATGCGAACTCGTACGAGGGCCATTTTAGTACAGTGAACTCATTGTCATGTTCAAGAAACCAATTTGAAATGATTCAAGCTTTGTGACATGGTGCATTATCCTGCTGGAAGTATCCATCAGAGGATGGGTACATGGTGGTCATAAAGGGATGGACATGTCAGAAACAATGCTCAGGTAGGCCGTGGGATTTAAACGATGCCCAATTGGCAATAAGGGGCCTAAAGTTTGTCAAGATAACATCCCCCACACCATTACACCACCACCACCAGCAGCCTGCACAGTGGTAACAAGGCATGGATGGATCCATGTTCTCATTCTGCTTACACCAAATTCTGACTCTACCATCTGAATGTCTCAACAGAAATCGAGACTTATCAGACCAGGCAACATTTTTCAGTCTTCAACTGAACATTTTTCAGCCTTTTTTCCTATTTGTAGTGGAGATGAGTGGTACCCGGTGGGGTCTTCTGCTGTTGCATAACTGCCTTCTGGATGTATTTTGCTTTCAACATTGCATATTAAATTAAATTAGATTTATGCATTTAGCAGATGCTTTTATCCAAAGCGACTTACAGTGCATTCAGGCTAACATTTTTTTTACCTAACGTGTTCCCTGGGAATCGAACCCACAACCTTGCGCTGCTAACGCAATGCTCTACCACTTGAGCCACAGGAACACATATATGCTCATTCCCTCATCATTGGGAAATCCTGGAGTGTGGCCTGAGGGAATCCACAGTATTACAGCACAACATCACACAAGCCATGACACAAAGTTATGGAAACCAAACAACCGAAAGCAATATATGTCTTCCTTAGATGTAATGTTAGTTCTGTACTTTAGCGTTGGGTAAAACACCATTATAATCTCCTTTGTGGTCGAGAATGCTGCTTATATAGGCTACAGGTAACAGTGAAGATGTTGAATTAAACATACACACAATCAGGTTTTCCACATGCCCCGATAATCAAAATCGTATACTTTGCGCTTTCTTCATTTCTGCAGGTCAGTTTTTGTAACTGAATTACTTCTTCCACCTGTTGCTTTGGTCTTAATCAACAGCTGCGTGCACCACCTGCAGGTGAGCGACTGACAGCAGATGGAGATCATGCATCAGTGCTCTACTGCTATTCCTGTAGCTCCCAGATGTGCAATGGTGAATTATCTGCCGAATTGTAACCACTGAATTTGGGGAAGCAAATTTAGAAAGTGAAATAAAATGGACCGAAATTTGCCTGTTGAATATTATACATCGTTTTTTTTTTAACTGATTGAATATTTGGAAGTTAATTCTGGAAGGTGAATATGAATTACTAATATTTTTATTATGAAAAGGTGTGTGAAATATTTTGAACTGAAATATTCACAGCTTAAATGAACAACTGTGTTAAATTTCAGGACCTAATAATGTAAGCCCCGGAAATAAAAGGCATTAAAATGCAAGTACTGTTAATGCAATGCTATGCAAGCAAGTATTTAAAATATATTCTTTTTTTTTAATCCATTTTTTTCTAATCATATTTATATTTAAGTGTATTGTATTTATATAATTTTATTTTGTCATTAATTATTTTGGATTCGTATCATTTTGTATTGTCTTAAGTTGTCAAAGTTGTTAAAATTTAAATTTTCTTATTAAAAGCTGTACAGTTATTTTGTTTGGGTGTACTGCCATTTAGTTGTCTATTAGATGTATATATGCAGATTAATAGGAGTCCAATTGATGACTAGTCTATTCTTGGGCTATGATCAGACCTCTATTAAATTTTCACTGACAGCCCAAATTTAGCCTCTAGCCTAGACATCTGGGCTGTGTTTGGACAGCTATTAGACGTATTTACAAACTGAAAATTGCTTGCTGGTTATTCTCCACACTGGTGGTATCAGTGTTTTGTTCTCAATCAATTCAATTCTGCACATACCAAAACACGAATAACAGTGGAAAGAAGTATTGGGGTATTAAAAAGGAGGTGGTCACAGCACATTTGAATTTGTTTGATTGATTATTATGTCAGTTTAGACAGGCTAATATTTCAGATAAAGTACAAGTTTTGAATACACCCAAAATGTGCTTGTTAGGAACGGCAGTGGAGCAATAGAGCACAAATGTGATAGCAGCATGCATTGTATTGCATAATTTGGCCAAGCAATGTAAAATGGCAGTTGATGGTCTGGGAGGTGAAGAGACTGAAGAGGTCCCACAGGAAGAGCACTGCAGATAATTTCAAGACCCAGAAGTGCAACAGGGTGTAACTGTCAGGCATACATCACACAAAATCAGTTTACTTAAAGTACACTATAGCACCTAACTGTCCTTTTTATATATCGTCAGTATTAAGTCCATACACAAATGATTTACAATAACTTATCTTTTTTTTTTTACGATAACTTGTTTTTTGAACGGAACTTTTTGAACTTGAACTGAGCGCTGATAACAACTTGGGTTGTCCTTGTCCTCTTTAGTCTGGATGACATGGCATCCCAATTTTCCAAAAAGAACTTCAAATTTTGATTCGTCTGATCACAGAACAGTTTTCCACTTTGCCACAGTCCATTTTAAATGAGCCTTGGCCCAGAGAAAACACCTGCGCTTCTGGATCATGTTTAGATATGGCTTCTTTTTTGACCATTAGACCTTTAGCCGGCTGCGGTGAATGGCACGGTGGATTGTGTTCACCAACAATGTTTTCTGGAAGTATTTCTGAGCGCATGTTGTGATTTCCATTACAGTAGTATTCCTGTATGTGATGCAGAGCCGTCTAAGGGCCCGAAGATCACGGTCATCCAGTAGGGTTTTCTGGCCTTGACCCTTACACACAGAGATTGTTCCAGATTCTCTGAATCTTTGGATGATATCATGCACTGTAGATGATGATAACTTCAAACTCTTTGCAATTTTTCTCTGAGAAACTCCTTTCTGATATTGCTCCACTATTTTTCACCGCAGCGTTGGGGGAATTGGTGATCCTCTGCCCATCTTGACTTCTGAGAGACACTGAGAGGCTCTTTTTATACCCAATCATGTTGCCAATTGACCTAATAAGTTGCAAATTGGTCCATTTAACTTTTACTGGCCTCTTATTGCTACCTTTCCCAACTTTTTTGGAATGTGTAGCTCTCATGAACCCAAAATGAGCCAATATAGGGCATGACATTTCAAAATGTCTGACTTTCAACATTTGATATATTATCAATATTCTACTGTGAATAAAATGTAAGTTTATCAGATTTGTAAATTATTCCATTCCTTTTTTACTCACAATTCTTACAGCGTCCCAACTTTTTGGGAATCGGGTTTGTATTTATGTCATCCTTAATGTTAAATTCTTAAATGATAATGTTAAATTGGAATAAATTAAATAATTAAATCAGTATTAATTAAGCCTTCAGAGATAGCTGCGTCTGAAGTTGATTTTAGATGTATTAGGCCTGTTTACAGTATAATGCTGATCAGGCGGCTGTACATGCCTTTACATAGCAATTACAACTGTATAATGAAATGAGATTAATGTTTAATACAAAATTTTTAACACAGAAATATGCAATGACAAAATGAAATGATAGGCCTACTTTATGACACTTATGAAAGTAATATCTCCACCAGGTGTCGATAAGTCACTGTGTTAATAAAGAAGCCTTTTATTCAATCTATTCGTTCAAGATTCAGATTCTTTCAGGAATAAATTCAAGTGTCTGTGTTTAATAATTTGTCACTGAATTGTCTATAATATTGGGTCTTTCAAAGACTGATTCATATCAGGATTCAGGAATGATACATCACTCTATAGTCTATACGCTTACTGTGACTTTGGTTTGATGAGGTCAAGAAAAAAAACCCCACCCATTCACATCTGAAAACTACTACTTACCTATGTCACACAATGTAACTGTAAAAATAATGTAAATATATAACTTCACATAATTCTGTACATATTTGTTTACATTTTTGCATTTAAATAAAGAGAACTCTTGACCATCTACCTGCTCTCTGTTCGTTTTCTATCTAGGCTACTTCATTTTCATTAAAAAATAAAACACTTTCTTTATATATTCTAAATATTTATATTCTAAATACTTGTTTTCTTTGTGTGTGTGTGTGTGTATACAGTAGTCAACGTTTGAAGTGGATCAAATCCTTCCTGTCCTAAAACCAAATGCGAAATACCATATTATTTAACGTATATATATATATATATATATATATACATATATATATATATATATATATATATATATATATATATATATATATATATATATATATATATATAGAGAGAGAGAGAGAGAGAGAGAGAGAGAAGGAGAGAGAGATAGATAGATAGGCTATATATCGTTTTGATTGCTTTTGTTGATCTCATTAGTAATAAAATAATCGTGTTCTTTATCCCAGTGATGAATACACGGAAGTGAGCGCATATTAGTTTGTCTACAGTACATAATGTTCCAGATATAATTTTTTGCGCTCTGTTTTAACACTGTGTTTTGTTATAGGCATAAAACATAAATATTTGACTGAAACTTCTATTAAAATCTGTTTGCATGAACTTTAACTTTGAAATATTTTAAATGTTGCCCCGCCTTTTACTTCTAAAACCTCGTATTTTCTATGATATAGTGCTGAGAAAACATGAAGGAACTTTGTGCTTCGTGAGTTACCCATCGTGTGTTGGGCGACCTACTCCTTTGAAACTATCCACAGCGCATGCGCAAAGCAAGCAGGACGCCACCGTGGGAAATAGTTAGACCTACTACAACAAATAAAGAAAAATTGAGACAACATAAATTTGATCCATTATTTCGTTTTGGTTTCCTTGTTTATTATATTTCCAATTTCAAGCTGAAAGCAATGAAACAAATGTCAGTTTTTCATATTTGGTTCATACAGAAAAGCAGAAAAACAAAATATTGATTCGTTATTTCGTTTTTTGTTTGCCAGATTAAATGGAATAATTGAATGATCGGATGATACACGGACCCTCAACAATTACACAATTTAAAGTGCCCCATTATGCCTTTTTGAATATTACCTTTCATGCAGTGTGTCATGTAGCTGTATGTGAACATAAACTATCTGTAAAGATGTGAAGTTGACTGTGCATGATAGATAAAGTTGTCCTTCAAAAAAAAAAAAAAAAAAAAGACTCTGCTTGCAATCGCCTAAACCAGTCATCAGTAATTCAAATCTTTTTCTGTTATGGCTTCATGTCACAAAGTAACACATTTGCATAATGTCTGCAAAGCCAACTTGACTGTTCACAAACACACTCAAATTTCAGTGTGGTAAACATCATGTTGAGAAGACGCTTTAAGAGTGAATTTGTTTTATCACATCATTTAAATAACACAAACTTGTTAACACTTGACACTTACCACTGAGAAACGTCCTGCTCCAGTCGTGCTTGTGAATCAGTCTCTGGTTGAGCCAATTCAACCATTTCATCATCAGACTCTAGCTCGAATTGCTGAGGTACAATCAATACTATCTTTACTTTGTTTTGACACGTCACCAAGGGTTTCATTTGATCATGGCAATCTCTACGACTCTGGACTAATCACAAAGGACTGTGCCATCTGACCAATCACAGCAGTGCTCATGGAAATGAGAGGTTTAGAGAGACTGATTCTTTGAACTGCTTCGCACAAGTCATTTACGAATCATCTAGAAATTAGGTCAAATTATTATTATTTTTTTTGAAAATTTTTTCACCTTGCATGCATGTAAACCGAGCGGCAACCTCTCGCTCTCTCGTGAAGCCAATAAGGAAGTGACTAAAACATTGACTGGCTGCTTGAGGCTGGCTGCAAAAGGGAGTCAGCCCATAGACTCCCCATGTTAAAATGCCCAACTTTACAGCAGAAAAAAACATGTTTACTGCCTGGTTCAAAAAATGATTTTGGTCTATATTGCTAATTTTGCCCTTCATGACAACTGTGGGGGGGGGGGGGGGGGGGTAATTTTTTTTTATAACTCATCCGTTTAAATTATATTAAGCCTTAAATTTTTGCATTAATTAAGGGCGTGGCCACTTGAGTGACAGGTGGATTGCCGCTGCTGACAATGCCGTCGCGCTAGGTGGGCGTGGCTTCAGCAATCAGCTCCCGCCTTTTTGCCCATTTCCGTTATCTGGGAGAGTTGCGCGATGGCCCGCTCTGCATACTTTAGGCTTCAAAACCGCTATTGAGGAGTCTATGGGTGACATCACCGACACTACGTCCATATTTTTTTTACAGTCTATGATGTAAACCTGTTTTAAGAGACTCATAACACAATATTAGCAACCTTGAAATGCCATTATAGGGCCACGTTAACCCTTGGTCTTAAAGGGTTAGTTCACCCAAATAGCAAAATTGTGTCATTAATAACCCCTCATTTTGTTCCAAACCCATAAAACCTCTGTTTATCTTCAGAACACAGTTTAAGATATTTTAGATTTAGTCCGAGAGCTCTCAGTCCCTCCATTGAAACTGTGTGTACGGTATACTGTCCATGTCCAGAAAGGTAAGAAAAACATCATTAAAGTAGTCCATGTGACATCAGAGGGTCAGTTAGAATCGGCAATTTAACTGTCAATATGACTACTATGCAACATTTCAATGATGTTGAAAGAGTCAGTGATTTGCGGGTTGATCCAAAATGAGCGGGTGTCTGCAGTCACCCGCAGTTACGAGCAGTGTTGGGCAGTAACGCATTATTAGTAACTCGTTACTGTAACGCAGTTACTTTTGACAGTAACTAATATTGTAACGCATTACTTTTTAAATTAATTAACTCTGTTGCCATTACCATATGGTGCATTGTCCGTTACTTTTTAAAAAATAATTAATTTTGACTGAAGTGCAGCCTAACCTGTTTGCAGCAGCGATGCATTGTAGGATTGGTGGATGCCAACCACTGTAAACTCGAAGACGCACTGTGGACGTGTTTCCGTTTATTCAAGTATGTGCGGCAGTCATGGCGAGTCAAGGTGAGAGCAACACGAGTTTCTCAAAGTGGAAATATGCTCATTATTTCTCTTTAGTTGAGCATAAAGACAAAAACCTTTTAGTCAAATGTAAGCTGTGTCTTTCTGGTTTGAATGTCCTATCCTAGCCCACGAATTTCCAATCCGTGTGCTCAGATTTTGTAAACCATACCCTCGGTTTTTGAATCTGTACCCACAAATACATAATCTGCGCGCACACTTTCGCATTCCTTTCCCATTGATTTGTAAACTGTAGCCTACTAACGGATTCATGCAGCAAGCTCCTACGTGTTAACATACAGTTTTAATGAATATTATTATGTGGAATGGGTCTACAGCAAAGTGTCTTAAGTGATTCTCTGTATGTTTTTCTCATACAGGTGAAACATTGTTGAAAACATGCAGTCTTGTCTCTACTGTGGAGTCACCGGCTTTCAGTTAGCCCCTTAGCATGATAACATAGATTTCATTTTTAAACAGCATATATATATATACACTTTAGTATTTGATCCTGAATATATTATTCAGGTGTTTTGTTATTTATTTCAGAAATCCTTGTGATATACAATATTCAGTTTGTGCTGGTCTGACTTAATCAAAATAGTGTTTAAAAATTACTTTCTGTTTTACTTTGTGTTTGTATAGACCATAATGCATAAAAGCCCATTAATGGGAAAATTAAAGAAAGGTCTTTAAAAAAGTAACTAAAGTTACTTTTAACAGTAATGCATTACTTTTTGGTGTAAAGTAATTGAGTTACTTTTTGAATTAAGTAACTAGTAACTGTAACTAGTTACTATTTCTTAGTAACTAGCACAACACAGGTTACGAGTCATCCAAAGATATTTTTAATGATATTCGGGTCGCGGTCGGTCGGGTCATTTGAAATAAAAATGCCAATTAAACCTTTGTAATTTATATAGTACTATTCACAATTTTGAAATACACAGGCCTACACTTTATTGGCTGAATAACTTTTATGTTTATGTTTTTTTAACATTTACACACATATAAGCAGCACACTCACTCTCACTCACTGCAAAGTCTTGTTTAGCCAGTCTGACATTTCCGAGCGTTTTCCTTGTGTTTTCCTTCTGTACCTGACCTTTGGATTGTTAATACCGACTCTGATTCTCTGCTGCCTGCCCCCAACATCTGCTTGTTTTTGTTATCGATTCTGATTATCCCTACATACCTGACGCCGTTACTGATCATTGCCTGTCTGACCATTCTCATCATTAAAGTTCTGCACATGGATCCGAACGTCTCTGTCTCATCATTACAGAGGACTTCGCCATACCAGGATCCAGCAGCCCAGTATCCCCTTGTCACTGAGGTATCGGTTCCTGTTTCAATGTCGGCATATCACCAATCCAGCCTAACCACAGATCCAGTTGACCTGCTGTTAAAGCTAAAGCAAGGAGATCGCTATCGACTATGTTCAACAGTTCTGTGAATTGGTATATCGAGTTCCTCTAGACGATGAAGTCTTGTTTAAGGATTTATTCCGTTTTGGACTCAATGAACCAGTAAAATCATGGTTACCTAGAGGGGAGTTTAATTGCAGCTTAAGGAATATAATGCACTGTGGGAGAGGCAGAGGACTTTAAAGCCCCAAAACCGCTGCACAAGATGGCTGCCAGCCCAGCGCAGCTGCACAATATGGCCGCCAGCCCAGCGCCACAGCACAAGATGGCCGCCAGCTCAGAGCCACAGCACCAGATGGCTGCCAGCCCAGTGCCACAGCACAGTGCCACCGACTCGCCACCATAGAGGGCAGAGGAGGAGGAGACGGGCGTCTACCGTTCCTCAAAGCCCGGAGATCATTCCCGAGGCGGTGCCCGAGGCGGTGCCCGAGGCGGTGCCCGAGGCCGTTCCAGAGGCGGTGCCCGAAGCTGAGGCATCTCACGTCTCTACAGGCAGTCCAAAGTCAAGTCAGGTGCCCGTTGACTTTCCAGAGTTGAGTCAGTTCCCAGTGGACCCTCCAGAGTCGAGTCAGGTTCCAGTGGACCCTCCAGAGTCGAGTCAGGTTCCTAGTGACCCTCCAGAGTCCAGTCAGATTCCGGTTGACTTTCCAGAGTCAAGGCAGGTGCCCGTGGACTTTCCAGAGTCGAGTCAGGTGCTCGTGGACCCTCTAGAGTCGAGTCAGGTGTTCGTGGACCCTCCAGAGCCAGGGCTAGTCACCGATGACCCTCCAGAGCCAGGGCTAGTCACCGTCGACTTTCAGTCAAGTAAGGTCACCGTTGATCAGGTCCCCGTTGATTTCCCAGAAACTAGTCAGGTCACCGTTGATCAGGTACCCGTTGATTTCCCAAAACCTAGTCAGGTCCCCGTTGATCAGGTCCCCGTTGATTTCACAGAACCTAGTCAGGTCCCCGTTGATCAGGTCCCTGTTGATTTCACAGAACCTAGTCAGGTCACCGTTGATCAGGTCCCCGTTGATTTCACAGAACCTAGTCAGGTCACTGTTGATCAGGTCCCTGTTGATTTTCCGGTGTCTAGTCAGGTACCCGTTGACCATCCAGAGATGGGTCAAGTCACCGCTGACCGTCCAGAGACAGGTCAAGTCACCTCTAACACCCAAGAGTCAAGTAAAACAACAGTTAAACTTCATGAGCCAAGACAAGTCACATTTGATCCTCAGGAACCAAGTCAAGTCACCAATGATCTTCATGAGCAAAGTCAAGTCACCAATGATCTTCATGAGCAAAGTCAAGTCACCCTTAACCTCCGTGAACTAAGTCAAATCACAGTTGATCCTCAGGAACCAAGTCAAGTCACCAATGATCATCATGAGCAAAGTCAAGTCACCAATGATCTTCATGAGCAAAGTCAGGTCACCAATCATCTTCATGAGCAAAGTCAAGTCACCCTTAACCTCCGTGAACTAAGTCAAGTCACAGTTAATCCTCAGGAAACAAGTCAAGTCACAGTTGATTCTCAGGAACCAAGTCAAGTCACCAATGATCTTCATGAGCAAAGTCAAGTCACCAATGATCTTCATGAGCAAAGTCAGGTCACCAGTGATCTTCATGAGCAAAGTCAAGTCACCATTAACCTCCGTGAACTAAGTCAAGTCACAGTTGATCCTCAGGAACCAAGTCAAGTCACCAACGATTTTCATGAGCAAAGTCAAGTCATCAATGATCTTCATTAGCAAAGTCAAGTCACCATTTACCTCCGTGAACTAAGTCAAGTCACAGTTGATCTTCATGAGCACAGTCAAGTCACCAACGATCTTCATGAGCACAGTCAAGTCACAGTTGATATTCATGACCTAAGTCAAGTCACAGTTGATCTTCATGAACCCAGTCAAATCACCACAGATCTACCAGAGCCTCGTCACATCTCAGCCGAACTCCCAGAGCCTCGTCACATCTCAGAGCTCTCGTCCTATCCTGTCACGGCCAGGGAGGCCGTCAATGAGCTGTCATTCATTCCGGTCAGGGCTACGGAGACCATACACCAACTCTCTGTCTGTCCTGTCATGGCCATGGAGGCCAGCTTCCATCACATCACGGCCACGGAGGCCGCTATTAACCTGTTAATGTTCTCTGTTTCAGTCCCACCTGAGCAGACTTGCGCTCCTGTGCCATCGACTCCACTGTGGTGGTCCTCTGCATCGCCCTGCTGGGCTTCTGTGCCGTCTGCTCGGCTGTGGTGGTCCTCTGCACCGCCCTGGTGGGCTTCTGTCCCGTCTTCTCAGCTGTGGTGGTCCTCTGCTCTGCCCTGGTGGGCTTCTGTCCCATCTTCTCGGCTGTGGTGGTCCTCTACTCCTCCCTGGTGGGCTCCACCTGCTCTATTCTGGTGGGCTCCCACGCCACCTGCTCTGCCTTGGTGGACCCTTGTTCCCGAGTTAGGCCCATGGCGGGCTCCTGTTCCCAAGTTAGGCCCACGGCAGGCTCCTGTTCCCGTGTTAAGCCCTGTTCCCGAGTTAAACCCACGGTGGGCCCCTGTTTCCTATGTCAGGCCCAGGAGTGGCTCCTGTTTTCCCGAGTTAGGCCCAGGAAGGGCTCCAGTTCCGCCTGCTCTGCCCCGGTCCCTGACCACTGCACTTCCTCATGGACCTGGCCCTCCATCCCTCCCCCTGTTCAGCCTCCGCTCCACCACCCGCTTAGATTGTTTTGAGCGTCTGGAAGCTGCTCCTTTGGGGGGGGGATCATTAGATGGAGTGCCCATGAGCTTCAGTAGAGGGCACTCCACTCAGGACCATTCCACCCATCAACCACCAGATGTCATTTGGACACTAGCACCTCTCATACTGTTGCACCACACCCAAACTACATTACCCATAAGTCACTGCATCACAATCACCCTGCCACACATGCACCTCATTCATCAGCCAATTTCCTTGCCACACCTGCACCTCATTTACACACACACATATAAGCAGCACACTCACTCTCACTCACTGCGAAGTCTTGTTTAGCCAGTCTGACATTTCCGAGCGTTTTCCTTGTGTTTTCCTTCTGTACCTGACCTTTGGATTATTTATACCGACTCTGATTCTCTGCTGCCTGCCCCCGACTTCTGCTTGTTTCTGTTATCGATTCTGATTATCCCTACATACCTGACGCCGTTACTGATCATTGCCTGTCTGACCATTCTCATCATTAAAGTTCTGCACATGGATCCGAACGTCTCTGTCTCATCATTACACACGCACACAATCAATCAATCAATCTATATATATATATATATATATATATATATATATATATATATATATATA
Source organism: Carassius gibelio (assembly GCF_023724105.1). Classification (NCBI taxonomy): domain Eukaryota; kingdom Metazoa; phylum Chordata; class Actinopteri; order Cypriniformes; family Cyprinidae; genus Carassius; species Carassius gibelio. The sequence goes on along the minus strand of NC_068374.1, from coordinate 5,636,306 downwards.
TTTATTCCGTATTTTCCGGACTATAAATAGTTTGGCTAGTCCTGCGACTTATAGTCGGGTGCGACTTATTTATTGAAATTAATTTGACATGAACCGAGAGAAATGAACCAAGGGAAAACATCATTACCATCTCCAGCCATGAGAGGGCACTTTATGTTGCTCAGTGCTCCTGTAGTCTATTGTACACTGAGAACATAGAGCGCCCTCTCGCATCTGTATACGGTAATGTTTTCTTTTGGTTCTTGGTTTTTAATAAATGCGACTTATAGTCCAGTGCGACTTATATTTGTTTTTTTCCTCATCATGATGTATTTTTGGACTGATGCGACTTATACTCAGGTGCGACTTATAGTCCGAAAAATACGGTATAAAATGTTGTTTTGACTTTTTTCTCTCACTACTGGGAATTTTGCCTTACACTGCTGTGTATCTCATCACCACGGTAAGCAGGGAGGGGACCAGAGCATATTACAGTGTCTGACATCGTGCTTGCAAGTTCAAACACCTCTTTAACACTCCATTATGGGCTGAAAGTGCTCTACCTAACTTAAAATTGTAAGTTTCCTACTTCAGTGTGTTACACACTTAATTTTGGTGTCTTTGGAAAGAAAACCCTCTGGGCTTTGATAATGCTCAAAAATATTAAAAGTTATAGACGGTTTCAACGGCAACAACATAAACAAACGTTACTGCGCATGCGCGGCTTTGTGGACCTAACTTAACTTCCGGTAGAGTTCCGCAAATAACAAAAACAACAGAAAACTCCTTCTAGAGTAGATTTCTAATAATAAGCTAAATAAATAGCAAGTAAATTAGGTAGCAAGTAGGTAAAACTATGTCTAGTCATTATTATTTGGGGTTACCAGTAGATGAAAAGAACCGTTATTTGGCCAAACTTAAATGCGACAAAGTTACACTACCAGATCTGTTCAACAAAATGTTGAGGCAAGAATGTTTTTCTGCAGACCTATCTGATTTACCGGAGGTCAGTCAGGTACACATCTTTGAATACCTAGTCGAGAAGGAATGTGTATATACAAGGGAGGCGTTCAAGGCATATCGCAGCTTGGATGCGTATAACTATTTTCATTTCGGAAAAGTTAAACGGATTCTAACCTATACGAATGGAAATACCTGTGATGTTTACGGGGAAATTGAAGCGGGTCAGACGCTTTCAAAGAGCTACTCCGCCTGGATCGTTGTGAGGAAGTCCAGCGAAGTCCAGAGTGGGCATTGTACCTGCATGATAGGGTAAGTATGGTTGTCTAAATAAACAATACAGCTAACGTTACGTTTTACAGTAGCATTTAGATAACCCATTTAAATAAAATGTCTATCTGGATCTGTGCAGCAATGGAGAGGTGTGTAGTCATGGAGCAGTGTGTCCAGGATGGATTCCAGAGTGGCCCATCTGTGACTTCAAAACCAAGTGTTTGGTCACGGGTGACTAAGAAGGGGAGCTTTTTTTGCAATGATTATATTTAATATATTAAATAATTATTGGTATTTTGCACAACATTACATATATCATGGCTATTTTCCTTAATAATTATTTTTATAATGTATATTTATTAGGGGTGTAACGATACGCGTATTCGTATTGAACCGTTCGGTACGAGGCTTTCGGTTTGGTACGCGGTACGCATTATGTATACCGAACGGTTCGTTGGACTAATTAATTATGTTTGAAAATAAAAAAAAAGAGAAATATAATATAATGCGTTCAACAAGGTAGCCCAATAACCCAAACGACGTAACAGGCAACGCCCCTGACACTCCCGAAGAAGAAAAAAACAACAACTTATAGTTATATGTTTATGTTAGGCTACTCAGTCAGGCGCTCGCTCACTCAGCACACGCTGAAGGCTCGTTGCAAAATGGCCAATGCGTTTAACAGACCAGAAATAGAAGATCCTCCAATAACCAACAGGTCTGGTGTTTGGGTGCACTTTGGATTCCCTTTAAGCTATAATGGTGATGGCAAGAGAGTGGTGGATAAAAAAACAACGGTATGTCGCATCTGCTACATGACAATAGGGTACACCAGCGGGAATAAATAAAAAAAAAAAACACCAGCGGGAATACTTGAAACATGTCAACTCATTTACGCCGACATCACCTTATTGTGTCAGTATCTGGGAAAAGATGGAAAAAAAGGAGAAACATACACGCAACAAACTATTCCCGCAGCATTTAGACACCGGTACACCATTATAGCTTACAGGGAATCCAAAGTGCAACCAAACACCAGACCTGTTGGTTATTGGAGGATCTTCTATTTCTGGTCTGTTAAATGCATTAGACATTTTGCAACGAGCCTTCAGCGCGTGCTTAGTGTGCGAGCGCCTTAGGGGCCGTTCGCATATCGCGCCTAAAAACACGATATGTGAACACATATCCTTTCCAAAGCGCTCGGGCAGAAGCGCTCATGAGCCGTCTGCCTTTGCTAAGCAACAATGAAGTGCTCTCTCCATGAGACGCGGAAATTTCAGCAAAGGATAAATGGATTTGCAGTTCTAAAAATCACTTGCAGTAGCTCTGCTACTAAATTTATTTCAAAATTGCAATCCATATACAGCTATGATCAGCTGTTCCTTCATCTTGGCTGAGCTTTCAACGTTGTTACGGTAAAGGATTAAGCTGATTGGTTAGTTCTTGTCACATGACCCGCGGTGCACTTGCGGCTTTCTGAAAAGTTTAAATGTTTTTACATTTTGCTGTAATCTAAAACGTACCGAACCGAACCGAACCGTGACATCAGTGTATCGTATCGAACCGAACCGTGAATTTTGTGAACCGTTACACCCCTAATATTTATGTACAATGTTAATTTCAAATATTCTTTTAGGCTGATCCACAACCAGTAGCACAATGTGATTTCTTGAAACCTGGCAAAAAGATCAAGCACCCATCTCCCCTCTGCCTTCCCCCTCTAAATCCAGATGGGTCACCAAAAAAACTTTTTAAAGCCCCGAAAGTAAGTTATATTTCATATATATCTAACAAATCAACCAGTTGGTCTAATGTAAAAGATTCAGTACGATATATATGGCAGTGTAGGTAAGGTCTTTTCACCATATCTTTTAGGAAGTTGTGCCAGACTGCGCTCTCTTTTCTGTCATGTGTGACAACAGTGAGACAGACACAGCCTCTGAATCAGGTAGTCAGGATTTCACCAGCAGTCAGGGAGAGCAGGGTGCTCAGGGAGAGGAATTCAGTGTGTTCAGCAGCTTAGCTCAGCCCCACAGTGAACATGGTAGTGCTCTGAGCTGTCCTAAGTGCACAATATTTTATAATGCCTTCATTAAACTGAACCCAGATCAAGTGGTTGAACTAGAGAGAAACACAAGAAAACAGAGCATAGAACCACTCTGGCATGATGCACGCAAGCTGCGCATAACAGCAAGCACAGCCAGCAAAGTGCCTCAGCGTGAGACAACTGACCCGGTGAAGTTTGAACACCTCTACCCAAAGTTCCAGAGAAGTGTGGCCACAAGGTATGGGAAAGAAAGTGAGGGACTTGCAAAGGAGCAGATTAGGGAGAGGGGCTGCATATTGATGGACAGAGGGTTGGTGGTATGTCCCGGAGACCCATGGCTGGCAGCAAGCCCTGATGGTATCACTAGCCGTGTTTCCACTATTGAGCTAGGACCGGGCGTGCTAGTGCGTGCCAGGGCCAGTCGCGTTTCCACTGTCACTTCCGGGGCTTGATCGTGCCTCGCCGGGGCTTCCTCGGGGCCAACGGCCAGGTTTTTTCGGCCCGACGAAATCCTTGGGCCAAAGCGGGCCAGCTGGGGCTAGAGGAGGAGTTATGAACAAAGGCGGAGTTTCTCCGTGTCTAGAGAGCGTCAGCGCGGATCATTTCAGAAAGATAACAGCGATATAACTTTAGCATTAAAGACGTTTTAAAATCAGTTGAGTTTAAAAATCACTCTTAGTCAGCAGCAAGTGTTTGAAATAACTTGATCCAATGTGGATTATAATCACTAAACAAGGCAGAAATATTTATAAGCGATGAAAAAGACTATGCACACTGGGCATTAACATTACACATGGTAAATATGACCGCTTGAAGAAATCAGACGTCAGCTTCTTATCTACTATGCACGCTAAACATTACCATTACCATAGTAAACATGGTAAATGCAACCACTTGGAGAATTCAGACATCAGCTTCTTATTCTCTATCACAATTGTGTATTTACTAAGTAACATTTTATCTGTCATCTCGTTTCGTGAGTTTAGCTCCACGTTGCATATCATCAAAATATAATAATGATTTTTGTTCGGGAGCTTTTATAAAAGTAGAGAGTCTGCGTTGAGGATCATTTCAGAAAGATAACAGCTTTAACACCAGCAATAAACACTTTTTTAAATAAGTTGAGCTCAAAACTCACTTTCAGTCAGCAGCGAGTCTTTGAAATAACTTGATCCAATGTGTATTATAATCACCATACAAGGCAGAAATATTTATAAGTGATGAAAAAGACCATGCACGCTGGGCATTAACATTAAACATGGTAAATATGACTGCTTGAAGAAATCAGACGTCAGCTTCTTATTCTCTATCACAATCGTGTATTTATTTAGTAACTTATACTATCTGTCACAAGCCTCGTCTCGAGAGTTTAGCTCCACGTAGCCCATCATAAAAATATAATAATGTTTTTGTTCAGGAGCCTTTATAAAAATAGAGATATTATGATTCATTATTAATGTGATGTATAGGCTACAAATAAACAGAAACAGACTTGACTGAATAAGCAGGCTATTTTCATAAGCCTTAAAAATAAATAAATAAAATAGAAATAAGTGTATTTATGTGTGATTAATTTTGAGTCTTTTTAAATTAAATCAATATGATCAATGTATCACTTATTCTACAGTTAAAACATCGATGCTTTTGAATTTGAATATATAACAAAGCATGCAAACAAACTGCCGCTCTTTTATCATGTTGTTTTGTGATCGCGCATGTTCCAGTGACTTATTTCTTAGTTTTCTGATAACTTCTCTTTGATAGTGAAATAATGAGGTTGCATGACGTTGTTCTGAGAGGCGTGTAAAGGGCGTGTTTTAGTGACGTGCAGCGGTGCTTCAAGCTCCACTGTGGAAACCCTGCGCTATTCTGGCCTCGTGCTACTGGCCCGAGGCTATGAGCCCCGCCCGGCCCGCTTTAAGCCCTGGCTCGCACTGGCCCGACAGTGGAAATGCGGCTATTGATAACAAGCTAATAGAAATAAAATGCCCCATAACACTCAGTGCTTGCACATCCCTTCTTGATGCACTCACTACAACAAACCAAGACATCAGAGTGGAGGGTGGGCAGTACATTTTGAACCCAAAAGGCCCCAGCGGTTACTATAGGCAGGTACAGTTAAGGATGCACTGTCTTGGGCTGAAAACCTCCTGTCTTGGGATTTGTCAATAGATATATGAGGGGAAGTCGTGGCCTAATGGTTAGAGGGTTGGACTCCCAATCGAAGGGTTGTGAGTTCTAGTCTCGGGCCGGACGGAATTGTTTGTGGGTGGGTGGGGGTAGTGCATGAACAGCTCTCTCTCCACCTTCAATACCACGACTCAGGTGCCCTTGAGCAAGGCATCAAACCCCCAACTGCTCCCCGGGCACCGCAGCATAAATGGCTGCCCACTGCTCCGGGTGTGTGCTCACAGTGTGTGTGTGTGTGTGTTTGTGTGTGTTCACTGCTCTGTGTGTGTGCGCATTTCGGATGGGTTAAATGCAGAGCACAAATTCTGAGTATGGGTCACCATACTTGGCTGAATGTCACTTCACTTCATATATGCAAAGGCTACGTAGCTTTTACTTTAAACACATGCTGCCAAAACTTGTGGATGAATTTGTAGAGGGAAGACTACAGTTGAGTGACAGTTACATGAATATGGTTTCACAAAGTGTTGCACAAACAATTATTATTTTATCTATTGTGTAAAGACTGTTATCATTTCTCCGTTTGACCATACTGACTGGCAGGGTGTTCCGCAGAATTCTGAATGACTTAAATTTTCCTATGGCCCTTTCCACATGGATTCTCACTCGTGACATTTTTCTAGAGTGTGTCACCTCTAATCCTCTCAATTGTTTTCTTCCTTTTGTGGATGCTGGTACATGAAGACGGACACATTTGTTGGCAAAATATTCAGGAAAATTGAAGCCTCTATCAGCCATTACATGGTCTCCTTGTTCAAGAAGGTCAATCAATCCAGAATTTTTTGTTATAACTTTGTCGCTAGCACGAACACCCCAGACTTTTGACAAAAATGGAATAGTTCCTGTTGGACTAATACCAACAAGGAACTTCACAGTATTATGTGATTTGTAGTGGGAGTATGTGATTGCTCGTGCTTGCAAACTAGTTGGCCTCTCAGTGAACACTTCAGTACAGTCTATTATACATCTAACTTTATTGAAACCTGTAGTCTTGAAGAGGGTGGGAAGATTTCTTCTGATTTCTTTTCTGGATGGCCACTGAACAAGGCATTGTAATTCTTTAGCCATCACACCGAGCCATTCATGAAAGATGTTTGAGACAGTTCCACAACGCACTTTGAATCGAAAAACTAGGTCTTGATGAGTTAAGCCTAGACGAAGCTGTAACAGATGGTTATATCTTAAACTCGGAGGCGAAACATCAGGACACGCAAACAGCTCTGTTATTGAACATCCATTTATTCCTCTTCTCTCCTTACAACTCTATAACCTTTTTTCTCCACAGGAGTGCCCTCTAGTGTTCTGTCGGTTACACTACATCCCCCCCTTTTAGTCTCAACATTTTATTATTATTCTACATACTTATATCCCCATGGTTATATATTCTCTTTTTTTTTTTTTTCAGGGAACAAACATCTCAATAACATAACATTGAACTTTCTTTCTTAAGCTGGAAGCCAGGGTAGACTACCTGGGCATTCCTGACTCTGCTGAAGGGGTTATTCTGCCATTTTCTTGACAGCAGGTCTACCTATGCTAATTCATCTTATAAGTCCATTCTTTCTGGTGGACGGGAAATCCTACCTGACCTTGTCACTGTAACGTTGACCTCTTGCTCAGTTGGTTCTGGAAGAACAGTAAAATGAGCTTGATTCCTTCTCAGTGTTCCCATCTCTGTTTCTACCTGATACGATCTCGGCGTTGCTGCTTCCCCCCGGACCGTTCCAGTGGTTTTCGATGTCCTGATCCACACTTTCTGTCCAGGTATGACTGTTAGATTTTTCGCTCTGTGTCTAGATCTGAATGTTTCCTGTTGTTTCTCTTTTAACATCCTATCTTTTCTTCTGAACACTTTCAGGTCAGGCCATCTTGGGGTGAGAGATTTAGGTGGAACTGGGACTGTTGACCTTATTCTTCTCCCCATCAAGAGTTCTGCAGGTGAGATCCCATGAGCTAATGGAGTCGATCTGTAGGCCAGAAGAGCTCTCTGAGGGTCTTGGTTCTTTCTCAGCATTTGTTTTATTGTACGCACCGCTCGCTCTGCCTCTCCATTGCTCTGGGGGTAACGTGGACTGCTTGTGACATGTTTGAAGTCATAGTCTCGGGAAAACTCTGCGAACTCACATGACGCAAACTGTGGACCATTATCTGTCACCAGTGTTTCAGGGATTCCAAACCTGGCAAAGATGACCTTCAGCCTCTCCACTGTTGTTGCTGTTATGAGTTTTGGCAAGTTTGCAACGTCAATGTATCTCAAGAAATAGTCAACCACCACCAGATAATGTCCTCCTTCCCATTGGAAGATATCAGCTGCGACTCGTTGCCAGGGTCTCGCTGGTAAAGGTGTTGGCATCAATTGCTCTGTTTTCTGCTGGGAATGCTGACAGCAGATGTCGCATCTCTCCACTAACTCTCTTACATCTCTTATAACACCTGGCCACCATATAGATTGCTGTGCTCTTGCAATGCACTTCGTCATTCCTTGATGACCTTGATGAAGTCTTTCGAGCATCTCTCTCTGCATGGGTTTTGGAATCAGAATTCGTTCTCCTTTCAGTAGGATACCGTTTGCCACGTGAATATCTGCCCTATGAGACCAGTATGGCACGAGATGTTCTGACACCATTTTCTGATGGTCTGGCCATCCTTTTTGTGTATACAGTCTTAGTTGTTGGCAGGTTAGATCCTCATTCTGCATTTCCTGAATCTGTTTCAGTTTTGTTTTTGTTGCAGGGATTTGTTGAACTATGAGATCCACAAAAACTCTGCACTCATCCTCCAATGTTTCGTTTTCTGTTGATTTTTCAGGTCCAGATGTCGCTCTTGACAACGCATCTGCCGTGACCAGTTGTTTTCCTGGAACGTACATGATGTTGTACTTGAAACGAAGAATTCTTGGAGGTAAATCATCAATTGGTCTGTTGCCCAATAGTGATATTAGGGGTTTGTGGTTGGTATGCACTGTAAATTCCAATCCAAGCAAATATGCACCGAGTCGCTCACATGCCCATGTTGTCGCAAGAGCTTCTTTTTCGATTGGTGCATATCGTGTCTCTGTGGGGGTTAGACTCCTTGAGATATATACGACAGGCCTCCACTCACCATTTTTTTGTTTCTGCATGAGCACCCCGCCTAGACCATAAGATGAAGCGTCGGTTGAAACTATAGTCTCACTGTTCGGACTATACTGTGCTAGTATAGCTGGTGAGCTGAGTTCTTTCTTTACTTTTGCAAATGCTTCTTTCTGCTGTGCATCCCATGTCCAGGTGTTGTCATTTCTTAACGGGTCTCTCAGTGGCTTCGTGAGAGTCGGCAAATGAGGTGAAAACTTCCCGACATAGTTAACCATTCCCATGAAACGTCTCACACCTTCCACGTTCTCTGGCTCAGGCATGTTGAGGATGGCTTTAATCTTGTCCTCGTCTGCTTCGATCCCTTGAGCACTTATGGTATGGCCTAGGAACTTCACTCTATCAACAGCAAAGACACACTTATCATTCAGCGTTAGTCCTGCTTCTTCAAACTTCTTCAGCACCTCACACAGTCTCTCATTTGTGTTCTTTTTGATCTTTTCCAAACACTAGGACATCGTCTGCATGACAAAGAGCTCCAGTCGTTCCTGCAATGATCTGAGAGATCCAGAGCTGGAAATGCTCCGGGGCGAAGATATCCCAAAAGGAAGACGCCGAAAGCAGTATCTCCCAAAGGGTGTAATGAATGTTGTTAGAAGCTCGGAGTCTTCATGCAAGGGTATTTGCCAGAACCCAGACGTGGCATCTAATTTGGAGAACACAGCTGCTCCCTCTAGCTGTGCTAAAGTCTCATCCACAGCTGGCAGTATGTGTCTTTCTCTGCACACATTCTCATTCAACCGTGTGAGATCAGCGCAAATCCTGATATTGCCATTCGGTTTTGGCACGACAACCATACCCGCACACCAGGGAGTAGGCTCTTCGATTCGTCGAATGACTCCCATTTCTTCCATTCTGTGGAGTTCCAGTTTTACCTTCTCCACGAGCGGTAGCGGTACTCGTCGTGGGGCTGATAGAGCATACGGGACGGCTCCTTCCGACAGTTTGATCTTGTAGCTGCCCTCTAATTTTCCGAGTCCCGAGAAAACTTTGGGGAACATTGCCTTGTACTGCTCTCCAGGTTTGTGTATGTTGGCTACCTGTTGCAGTAATTGTAAGTTTTGAATTGCAGGCAGTCCAAGCAGCGGCATCACTAGATCCGTTACCACAAATATATCCTGCCAAATTCTCTTTTTGTCCTTCTGCAGGCATGCACTAAACATACCCATCACTTTCAATGGAGTACTGTTAGGTCCCAGGATCTTCTTTTTGGAATCTTTGAGTTTCCCTTGCTTTTCAGCTGAATACAAAGATGCTGGAATAGCTGTGACTGCTGCACCTGTATCTATTTTAAAGGTGATTGGTTCTTTATTCACCAGTATTTTCTGTTGCCACATATTCTCTTGTTTTTGGGTCTGGATTGTTCCCAAGAATGCAGACTCATCATATGAACTGTCAACGATCGCTTCGAGTCTTTGAACTGACCGGCATACTGTAGCAAAATTTCCTTTTTTTCTGCATTTTCTGCATTCCGCTTCTCTAGTTGGACACAATTTCCATGGGTGTTGTGGACTTTTTCCGCATCGCTTGCAGGAATCCATCTGTTTTATTTTAGGAGTCGCATTGTAAAAACTTTGCGTTCTCTGCACTGTCCCCTCTGCTTTTTGTAATGTCATTTTTGCTTTAGATGTTCTCTATGTTATGACTGCATCAACGTTAACTTCTTTTACTTCAGACTTTTCTCGTCTTATTATTGGCTGCTGACGTTTTATTTCCTCATTTTGTCTGACCTGAGTTATTGTTTTATCCAATGTCAAATTTGGATCTAGTTGCAGTCTCTCTGAGAGCTTTGCATCTCTTATGCCCACTACAATACGGTCTCTGATCATTTC